>NC_134829.1:44109975-44421416 GCF_004210375.1 Tachypleus tridentatus | reverse complement strand
TTATTTTATTGGATATTTAAATTAAAAACTGAAATCCCCTTAATCAAATCCAGACATCAAATTACCTTTCCAATCTAAGACTCTCTTTCATACGACGAAGTCCGTAATGTACGGTATAATGTGGTAAGAATACACCGTTGAAATATCCAAATAAAACAAAGTGTGTGGTAAATTACAATCGTATCAGACGTTTAAATAATGCTACGCTATTTTACATCAAAGTCGGATGTAAAATCGTTCCATCTCTTGGAATAAAAACTCTTCACTTCTGTAAGTAGAAGTCTAACATGGTCCAATGGATAGCATGCCGTTCACATCAATCAACCGCATACACAAATATATATACATATATATGTATAAATAGATTATCAGTTACCCAAGGCTAAGCATGATCTAGTGGTTAGCATATCAGCTGTTGGATGGAAGGTCTAAGGTTCGAGCAGCAATACCCCATATACGCACAACATTTCAGCTGTGAAAGTCAATATAAAAACTGGACTGAGAATAGTTGTAGGTGGTGGGTGCTACTAATTTGCTTCCTTTCTGCTGAGTATTAATTCTAAACAAAGGATGATCACGTGTAAATCTTGGTGTATCTTGACTGGTCGTTTAATCCAAGTATTTTTATAGTACAGTTCAAGTTGACAATACCACATGCCACAGAAGAACAAGAGGTACGTTACTTTAAAAATAAAAACAACAACAACATTAAAACAGAAATTAGAGGAAAATTATAGATTGTAGATATATGTTGACAAAAGGCTCTTCGTTAAGGCTCTACATTAAGCCCATGGACCTTGATGTGGATAAAAACGGCTCCAATGTTTAAGTCAGTTGACTTAATTTTATATCTTAGCGATTACTGTCTTAACGAAGAACCTTTCATTTTGAAACAACATTAAACGAATTCAAACCTGGAATGACAAACACAAGAAGGAATGCTGCTGTTTTAACCTGTTCAGTGCCGTAGACGAGATAACTTGTCCAAGCCGATCGGTAACACAGTGCCACAGACGAGTTAATTCGTTCTCAATAATACCTAACTTCAATGCTAGATGTCAGCAGCATACATGCATTTGACCTACTTCGATCCAAAATGGCGTCATGAAAAAGTTACAAAATGATGAAGCATTAGAGTTGTATTTTGAACTTGGTTCGGAGTTTGAAGATAGCAGTGGCGATTCAGAAGATTCGGATTTTGAAGATTCTTTGAGAAATACGGAAATACAAGGCTCAGATGTTGGTGAAGATGATGATGACTGGCCATCAACCAGCACTGGTGAACGAACGATAAAATCAGGAAGTATACATACGATTGCAAGTCGTGGTAAGAACAGTTCCAAGAAAAAGTGCCCTAATGACAATGATTGTAATGCTGAATCCTTTGCTGCTCCAGTTATAAATCCCTTCTCAAGAAATCATGTTGTCCAGTACGACGATTTGAGCTCAAAGCACTTTCATTGTTTTCAAAAGTTCTTTCCTCCCACAATTGTCAACCATATTGTAACAGAGACCAATAAATATGCAGAAACTATGATGGCCCGCGCTGATTTGAAGGAATATTCTGGAGTAAAATCATGGAAGCCAACTAATGAGAAGGAAATGTATGAACTTATGGGTCTCATAATGCTAATGGGCATAGAAAGAAAACCAACTATTTCCATGTACTTCAGTACTGACCCTTTGCTTGCCACACTCATTTTTGGTCAGTGCAAGTCAAAAAACCGGTTTCTTTTCCTGCTATCGATGCTACACTTTGCTGACAATACCGAGGAAAATATTGTTGACCAACGACAGCACAAGATACAGCTAATTATTGACCATTTACGGGAAAAATTTAGAACCTCATATGTACCAAACGAACATGTTTGTATTGACGAATCTTTGATGCTATGGAAGGGTCTATTGGGATTTCGACAGTACATTACATCTAAGAGGGCCAGGTTTGGAGTCAAAAGTTATGAGCTATGTGAAAGTGTAACAGGCTATGTTTGGAACTTTTTCATTTACACTGGTGCTACTACACAGTACAGCAATAAAGAGGGCGGACAGGGCAAACGTGTTACCATTGTTTGAACAAAATTATAAGCTCTATTTGGATCGTATTTTTACAAGTCCTACATTAACGAAGTCATTTGACCTTCTTTGGATCAGCGTGACATATGTAACATGTATTGTAGCAACAATAATGATCAAAATATGTATCATGAAGTACGGAAGCTGGAAGTCAGATTGGTCATAAAGCACGGAAGCTGGAAGTCAGGTTGGTCATGAAGTATGGAAGCTGAAAGTCAGATTGGTCATGAAGTATGGAAGCTGGAAGTCAGATTGGTCATGCTGGAAAGTCAGATTGGATCATCATCATCCTCAAGAAAACCACTCTCGCTAATTTTCTCCAATATCTACAATATAAACAGAGTTCATCTTCACAGCCAATCAGATGCCATCTATTAATCTTTACTGAACGCATTCTGTTGTACAAGAGAACTTTAGCAAACCATCCATTAGCAGGGTGATCAAATGATGCAATGGCCAGGGATGATTATCAGTCCCGTCCAAGCCATGGCCACCTTCTGCATATTCAAAGAAGCCATACTGACAAGAATAATATGTCCTTCTCCTACGTGGCCATTACTGTCTTCCCTGAAGACTGAAGCACATGGGGTTAACATTTAACAGACAACTTAACTTCATCAGCCATTTTAACACCATGTTAAGTAGTTCCAGCATGAACCAGAGTTATAGAATGTTACTTGTTTACCAAAGTCTTATACACTGTATGCCATGATCATGCATTTGAAATGATAAATATTAGTACCACACGGTGAGATATGACTGAAAAAATACATAATACTTTTTTAAAAAAAACTAGTCTTGGGTGCACTACAGCTTCCCATATGAAAGTTTCATTATACATTATATCATCATCAGCATCATAACGTTGCTTCCAAACAAAACTCTTCTGAAGGGTGTTGCAGTGTAAAGGTCATGTGTTCCACTGCATTTCTTAATTTGAACATTCTTGTCCCACACCGACCCTGAAGACACTGGCAAAGCAGGAGATTACTCTGTGCCCCAGGAGAGAGTCATGGGTGAACAAGTGATATGCAATAACCACTGAAATAATTCATGACCACCAAATCTCTGTTTTTCTCATATAGAATAAACAACTGGTGCCACTGTGATCGGGGAAGATCAGGTCTAATAGAGAGGATGGTGGAAAAATATACGTCAGTGTTTACTTAATGATCGCTAATATAAAAAATTTAGGAGTCTAAACATAATTTTGAAAGTAGAACTAATTATTGTTTATCATGTAATGATGAAAACTAATTGTATTAATTTATCTGGTGAATAGCAGTAGTATCTCAAAAGAAAGATGTATTTGGCCTGAGATAATTCTTTGAAATAGCCCAAAGTAGCTTAGTGGTAAGTCTACATCCTTATGATGCTAAAATCGGCTTTCGATACCCGTGGTAGGCAAAACACAGATAGCAAATTGTGTGGTTTTGCTCTTAAAACTTACCAGTATCAACCAACTATATTACGCTCCAACACAACTGAATGTTTGCCAACACAATATACATTAGTCCTGATTATGGTAACTATTACCAAAATTAATCGGCTGTAACGAATGGTAAAGATTTCACCTCTCATTTTCTGAGAAAACCATCGGCTTTTTGTTTTTTATCTTTAAATACAGTGAGGCAGTGTTTCTGAAAATAAATTGTTAACTAACTACTTGATTTGTGTAAAATATTTTATAGGAATTTTCCACAAGAATTTAATTGAAAGGTTTGATAGATGGCAGCACTAGTTATAAAAACGTACTGAATTTTTGTTTTTCAACCCATGATTAATTAAAAATAAATAAAAAACTTATGCGAGAATAAAATTAATTCGTTTAGATGAAAGGTCAAAAAGAAATTAATTTAAATGTTTTACGCTCTTCTTTATTATTGTTTAATTTTATAATTTGAAAATGGGTAACATTTTGAACGTTTAGAATAACGTGCATAAAATAATTGAGCTTCTCTATGAGGTTCAAAGAGGTTTATTTGTTTATTTTGAATTTCGCGCAAAGTCACACGAGAGCTATCTGCGCTAGCCGTCTCTAATTTAGTAGTGTAAGACTAGAGGAAAGGCAGCTAATCATCATTACCCCCGCCTACTCTTGAGCTACTTTTTTTACCAACGAATAGTAGGATTAACCGTAACATTATAATGCACCCACGGCTGAAAGGACGAGCATGTTTGGTGCGAGGGGGGTTCGAAACCGCGATCCTCAGATTACGAGTGGAATACCTTAACCTAATTGGATTCAAAGAGGTCCTAATATATTGATCAAGCTCTTTCATATTCTTCATTTACCCCTACAGATTATAGAAATAGAAGGTCTGAATCCTGTGTAAGACCAGAGGAAAGGCAGCGAGTCATCACCACCCACCGCCAACTCTTTGGCTACTCTTTTTTATTAACGAATAGTGGGATTCATCGTAACATATAAAACATCCCCATTGCTGAAAGGGCGAACATGTTTGGTGTGACGGGGATTGGAATCGCGGCCCTCAGATTGCGAGTTGAGAGCCCTAACAACCTGGCCATGTCGGACCACAACCCGCTAAAGGTATATAACCACTTGTTCCAACTTTGGTTCCGCTAGCATGTGAGTCTGGTCGATCTGGATAGTATTATACGTCCAACATTGTTGGACCTGGATAGCTCATGTGTTTTTCGACTTCTTCATTCTACTAATATGCCAGCGGTGGTACGAACACCGTTTTAAAAATTGCACCATCCCACGATTACAAAAGGAACTGGGGATTGACTGATACTTTACAACACCCCACGGCTAAAAGGGCAAGCATATTTGGTGTGAGAGGGATTCGAACTTCCGATCCTCGGATTAGGAGTCGAGTGCCTTAACTATCTGGCCATGCCGGACCGAACGAGAGAGAAGGCAGATGCAATCCATTTGAAACTGTCCATTACAAACAAGGGCTTTGAAAATTGTGTTATAGGCTTTTTTTCTTTTTAATCTAGAGTTTGTATTGTGTTGTGTTTGTACTTTATTAAAAGTTTAGGAGAAGATCTGGAAGATATAAAATGCCATTTAGATTAGAGTGTAGTAAAGTGGCGATCAGTTATTGAACAAACAAATATGTTAGCCAGTTTGTCTGCTTCTAAAAAATTTACTTTTCTTTTGTAAATTTTCGATTTCTGTTTTGACGACAAGTACAGCAACCCCAAAGTGAGGCAATGAACATTTAGTATAATTCCTGAAACTAGGCCTAACTTTAGTCCTTTTAGTTGTGTAGCTTCGTGGTCAAAAAAATAAAATGCTTTTGTTATCGCTAAATTGACTGGGCTTTCCAAAAGAAGCTGTTAAATAATGGGAACTGTCATAAGAAAAGTACAGCAACGAACCACAAGGTGTTTCTATGGGCATTACAACCAACTTATTCCAATTTTGAATGACATTACAATAGTTTTGCAAGGTATTTAACATGTACGAGGTCTGTTCAAAAATACGCGGACTGTTTGAATTGCGCGGCTCCAGTTGGTTCCAGGGGAATCCGCTTGGTGTCGCTAGGTTTGCACAGATCAGCTGATTACGACGCCATTTCCGATTGCAGATATCTGCATTTGTGTATTAGCTACGCGGTTATAAGTGAAGTGCGATTTTTTCGTTTGGCGGATTTCAGAATGAATGACTTGAAGAAGCAACGATTTGCTGTGAAATTTTGTGTTAAACTTGGAAAATCTGTGACTGAAACTCTTGCTATGCTTAACACGGCTTACGGTGATGTTGCTATGAAGCGTACGGCATGTTTCAAGTAACATGAACGTTTTAAGGATGGTCGACAGTCCATTGAAGATAATGAGCGTCCTGGACGTTCTTCCACGTCAACTGACGACCCACACGTCGACAAAATCAACACCCTGGTGCGGAAAAATCGACGTCTGACTGTCAGGGATCTTGCTGAAGAGTGTGGGATATCAGTTGGATCTTGTTACGAGAATTTGACCGACAAATTGAAGATGCACCGCGTTGCTGCGAAATTTGTGCCTCAGAACTCGTGAGTTTTTGGCCAAACACTCGATCACTGTTCTTCCCCGCCCCCCTACTCACCTGAACTTGCTTCTTGCGATTTTTTCTTGTTCCTCAAACTCAAAAGACCCTTGAGGGGAAGAAGATTTGAGATGATTCCCGAGATTAAGGCAACTGCGACGAAGGAGCTGGAGGACATTACAAAAGAAGCGTATCAGGACTGTTTCAACAAGTGAAAACACCGTTGGGATAAGTGTGTGCGTTGGGGAGGAGAGTACTTTGAAGGGTTTTCAGACCTGTAACTTCTAAATAAAGTACATTTTGTTTTATGACGTCAGTCCGCGTATTTTTTGAACAGCCCTCGTATATCTATAAATCATACAGAACAGCAAGTTCAACAACATGAATTGGAAAAAAATGCACCTTGTAGACCGCCACCTTTAAAGTGACAATGTAGCGTGATAACAATGTAGAGTGATAAATCGATACTTTTCATAATTGAAATATTATAATTTCTGTGAACATATACATTCGTAATTATTGACTTAAATGAGAAATAATTTGCATTAGTTTCTCCAGGAAGAATATTTTCAATATTCCATCTGAATTTCCTACTACTCTAAAGGCCGCAGTTTTGTTACAAATATAAACAACACCCCAAGAAACAATAGCCGTAAGTCTTGTTCTGGTCTGTCTTAGAGATTTTTAGCACATTATTGAAAAACGTAATTCATTACTTGTTACTCGTTTATTTGTTGATTTTGTTTTCGGAAAAATATATAATATAATATTCTTATAGGTGGGAAGAGGACAGAGAGCTCATTGTGTAGCTTTGTGCTTAACTACAAACAAACAGTATACTTATTACGTCATAAAAGTATCCCCATGATATTATTCTTGACATGTTTTTAAAAAAAAATAATATTGTTATAGTAACAAGGCTTAACTCGTAACCAGTGGTTTACAAAATAAATTCAACAACCGAACATTCTCTCGCTTTCAGCCATAGGGACGTTATAATGTTGTTCAATCCCACTAATCTATTACAGTAGTGCAAGAGTTGGAGGTGGCTAGTACTGATTAGCTGCTTTTCCTCTAGTCTATCATTTATAATCTAAGGATGGCTGACGTAGTTAGTCTTAAAGTAATGGATTCATAATGGAGAAAACAAAGTAATAATAGTGGTAAAGGCGGTTGGCAAAACACAAAACATTCTTGTCCACAGTAGGTTCAGACGTTTCGGATATTCAATCTCCAGCAAAATCTGAATATATATTATAATAATACTTATTAACTAATGCTGTTGTATCATAAATCACGTTAAGTGGTAAACGTAAGAAAAAACAGGCTGTAGAATACGTTACGACTGTAAAATGAATCACACGTTAAATAAGACAATTATAACTATGCTTAAGAAAAAGCTGAGATTTAAGTGTGGAACTTTAAAGTAATTTTAGGCCTAAAGATTTCACTGAAGGTGGAATAAATGTTTTCCGAAATGTTCGAACCTTCTGTAAGTAAAAATATCTGGTTTTGTCAATCGTCTTCATCTTTATTAGTAACCCTTGAGTTCTTTGTGTTCAATTCCAAAACAGTCAATCAATTAATTAGCCTTCGAATATATTTACGTTACATTCAATAAAAATACAAACAATTACAATAACGTGTTACTTAAATAATACGTCATCTCAAACTACGGGATCTGGCATGGTCAGGTGGTTAGGGCACTCGACTCGTAATCTGAGGTTCGCGGATTCGAATCGGCGTCACACCAAACATTATCGCCCTTTTACCTGTAGGGGCATTATAAGGTCACGATTAATCCCACTGTTCGTTAGTAAAAGAGTAGCCCAAGAGTTGATGGTGGGTGGAGACGAGTGGTAGTTACTTTCCCTCTGGTCTTATACTGCTAAATTAGGGACGGCTAGCGCAGATAGCCCCGAGTAACTTTGTGCGAAATTCCAAAACAAACAAACAATGTTTATGTTCTTACTTTGCGCTATGGATTAGGAATATTTGAATTAATATGAGATTCTCAAGTTTTATGTTTCATAATTATTTAGGTGATTATTTTTTAATTAACATTACGTATTTTTTTAAATTATGTTACCAAAGGTGGGCAAAAATTGTTTTTCCCACTGTGTGTTAGAGAGAGAGCAACCTTTCTCGAAAATGGCTGAATGGATTTGGATGAAAGCTTACATATATTTTGACCCAAATCTGTCTTGTTTGTTGTTTTTTGAATTATATACAAAGCTACAGAATGGGCTATCTGTGCTCTGCCCACAACGGGTATCAAAACCCGGTTTTTAGAGTTGTAGGTCCGCAGACATATTGCTGAGCCACTGAGGAGGGGTAATTTTCTAAATAAGAAAAAACTCGAACGGTCTCAGGTGTATTTTTTCAACGTTTAATCTCCAGCCAAGCGTCATTTTTTAAAAGGGACGTAGAAATAAAAGCTATTGTTTGGTATTTTATTACCCTAATAGCTTAGAAAATGAATTTTTTAGAATTAACATTAGAGATTCGCTGTTGAATCACAAATAACGATTGTTTGCTCAAGGTAGTTCAGGTACACCTTTATACAGACGCGAATCATTTCAAATATAAAATATTACTATTCAAAAACGACATAAATATTAAGCAGTAAACAAGCAGAAAAGTTAAGGTCAGACAAATATATCGAGTTCTGAATTCTGTACACGTATCTACAGGTTTACAGTAGGTCTGGTTGTGCAGTAACTAATCTTTGATATACAGGTATAAAGTAAGTCCGATTGTAGAATGATCCATATTTAATCTACAAGTACACAGTCGATCTGGTTATGCACTACCTCATCTTTGTCTCTATAAGTGTATAGTTGGTCTGATTGTGGGTAGTCCATCTTTGTCACGTGACAAGAAATTATCTTTATGCCTGTTTTTAAATATAAAAAAGAGTCACGTGACATACACTTTTCCCACTTTAACACGTGATTTAAAATGATACAATAAAATTAAATTCCACCAGGATAATCAATTTCACTATCTTGCACTGCTATTGGTTCGTTTTGTTTTGAATTTCGCGCAAAGCTACTCGAGGGCTACCTGCGCTGGCCGTCCCTACTTTAGCAGTGTAAAACAAGAGGGAAGACAGCTAGTCATCACCACCCACCGCCAACTTTTGGGCTATTTTTTTTTTACCAACGAATAGTGGGATTAACCGTCACATTATAACGCCCCCACGGCTGAAAGAGCGAACATGTTTGGCGCGATGGGGATGCGCACCCGCGACCCTTGGATTACGAGTCGCACTCCTTAACACGCTTGGCCATGCCGGGCCTATTATAGTTTAATTAGATGTTTAATTCTTTCATATAAATACGCGAACATAAAACGTACGCTTATGTAAATTGCTCAGTTCAGTTGATTAATATATTACGCACTCTCATTGGCAAAGAATTCACACTTTACCGCAACTTTAGAACTTACTTTTATATAAATACATATCATTACTTTGGCACTACTTTCACAGAAAAACACCCTATAAAAAATCCAAAATATTAACATTGCAATGACTCTTTATAGTATACATAATTCACTACTCAGCGGCGACACTGGTTTAATGATTGTTTGTTGTAGTGTTTGTTTTTTTTATTTCACGCAATTTAAACAAGAGCTATCTGCGCTAGCCGTCATTATTCAAGAGTGAAAGAGCAGAGAAAAGGCAGCTATTTATCACCACCCACCGTCGACTTTTGGGCTACTCTTTTACCAACGAATAGTGGGATTACCCGCAGAATTATAACACTCCCACGGCTGAAAGGGCTAGCAT
This sequence comes from Tachypleus tridentatus, assembly GCF_004210375.1. Classification (NCBI taxonomy): domain Eukaryota; kingdom Metazoa; phylum Arthropoda; class Merostomata; order Xiphosura; family Limulidae; genus Tachypleus; species Tachypleus tridentatus. Next base: position 44,411,550 of record NC_134829.1, on the reverse strand, counting down.
GTTTCATGTGGGGGGATTCGAACCCGCGGCTGCTTTAATGATACAAAGAGAATGTACTAAAGGGACACTTTCACTTATTAAAACCACCTGGAGTCGAAAATTAAGTCGGGGTATTTATACACATTGATTTTCATAGAGCTATTGAACTGTCAATGAATTTTCGAACCAGGTAAAAAATAACATCAGTCATATCTTTATAGTGACCAAATACTGCCTTATTCAAAATATGCTAAAGCAATAATTTTATTTTTGACTAAAAAGTCGAATCTTTGTTACACTGAGATTCGAACTTTTACTCAGTAACAAAAACTCATTCTAATTTTAAGCGTTTTGATAGTTTGTTCTTTTTAATAACTGCAAAATATTTTCTTGTTTTATATAGTTAGAACACAAATGTCCCTAATCTATACCTTCTAGATGAGATAACTAGCAGCTTATTTCTCAAGCTGTAATACCTACAATACGTTGATTTTATTGAGGTTTAGATACATAATAAGTAACAAACGATGACATCATTTTGTGAATGAATGATAACTAAAGCCGCACTCCTGAAATTACTATAAATAAAACCGTTTTTCTGACTATATTATACCTAAAACCCAATTTCTGGATTACCGAAAATCCATTCATAACTCTGTTACAGCTGAAAACGTTTCTCAGGTTAATTGAAATCGTTGCTTTAAAAAAAACACACATCATGTTTTGTAACATATGGCAATAACATGTTTAGATTGTTTCTCTGTTTCTGTTTTGCTTCTTGAAAAGGTTTATCTCACATTCAAATATAGATGAGTCATTCGTAGGATAATTTATTAGTCTACCTTGAAAATTCCTGTCTGGTAATAAGTACTTGTTTCATCATTCAAGGAGAGTTTGACCCTCACGTGGAACTTTATGCTTTGATCTGAAAAATCTTTGATTGATTTTCCTCACCGACATCAGTATGAAATCAGTATCAGGGAATGGGTAATTATATGTTTTCTGTCGGTAGCCTTGAACTCGTGGAATTTCCTATGATTAAAAAAAGAAACCTGTGTCTAAAAGGAAAAAGATGTTACTTACATAGAGACGAGTTGATATGTTTACTAAAGACGAGTTGATATGTTTACTAAAGACGAGTTGATATGTTTACTCGGTTATTAACATTCGGAAATTCCCAACATGTGATTCACAAAAACGACTAATAAATTTTTTCGCGCTGTTGTTTAGGTAAATAACACACTAGTAGTCTATGTGTTATGATAATAAGTTACGGGACACTGTAGGGATTATTGCAAAATGAAACCAAACATTAAAACAAAACCAAAACATAATGACCTTTTAGGTGTTGGAATAACACTACAGTATATTATCAGGCATTTCTTTAAAGTAACACGACTTTCAACCAAAAGATTTAAAGGTATTAAAATTAATATCGGATATCAAAAACATGTGAAGAAATAACACATCTATGAAAAAATAACAACATATAAATCAGAACGTATTAAAATCACGTTTATAGCAAACATGCACGCGTATAATTGCAGTGATTTTCAAACATCTGGAACCCCGTATTTCAAATACCTACGCTTTTGTCACAGCTTGTTTTATTACCCGTTTTTTAGAGAATTTTGGAAATAGATATCTCAAATAACAATGATCAGTTTTTGGTGTAAACTTTCTAAAGGTAAATTATTTTTTTTTACTTTAAAATAATCTGTAGTTTCACCCATGTCTTTTTTTTTTTCTTCACCAGGTTGTGTTATCATTGTTTTGCTACTTTGTATCAACCAGCTAAGCCTAATTTAGACCACAATTAAACGTGCCGTGATTAGATTGTACTTGTAAATAATGTGATCATCAAAGATGCGTTCCCTGTGACGAAGCTGTAAGTGTAAAGGCTCATAATGCTACAAAGAAAAAAAAACCCAACAAAACAGGTTTCAACACGCGTGATGAACACAGCACAGACAGCTAGCTCATTGTGCAGTTTGACAACAAACAACCGAAAGCGAACTGACTTGCTGGTTGGTAAAAGTAGCTCGTCTAGTTCTTGCATGGTTCGCATAAAAACGAAAATAAACAACAACAAAAAATTTGCGATATATGCAAAAAAACTTCTAAGTTGTCTTAGGATGGGATTTGTACCACAAATCTACATAACGGGACGAGTTAGCCATCTTTACTTAAATCTCAACAGAAAGTTTTAATAACAGGGAATTAATACTTTTCGGCTTCCAAAAATAAACGTTTCGTTACTGGGGATATCTGTGGATAACCGCCCCAAATAGAGAAAAGTTAATAACTCAACAGTACTCGCTGCTAATTATGGTGCTATTCATTTTAATGTTTACAGTGATATTTCTGTCTAAATTATCATCACAATGGTTTCCAAAGTATAGCAAATCATTCACCAACACGATGACATAACACCTGCCATCCTGTGATTGGTAGATTGACGTTACTTTAAACATAACACGTGCCATCCTGTGACTGGTAGATTAACGTTACTTTTAACATAACACCTCTCATCCTGTGGCTGGTAGATTAATGTTACTTTAAACATAACACCTGCCATCCTGTGACCGGTAGATTAATCCTACCCTTACTAAATGTACTTGGTAGGCTTGTCCCAATCATATACATAACGTTCACTATTCTGATTCGTCGGTTTTAGTAAGTTAATTCCATCTTTAACCAACAAACAGGACCATAAAATATATATTGATGCCAAACTATTTCACTGATTGTTGTAAAACCAAAAGATTCACATTGGGCTGACAATGCTCTTCTCACCGCAGTTATCGAAACCCGAGTTTGAACGTTAGGTATACTGACGTACTGCTATATAGTAGTGGGAAGGAAAGGCAATATATAATAAAGTATATGTTTTACGAGTAACGACAATCTTAGATACGGTTATATTTACACTATATAAAATGTTTAAACGTTACCCGGAACTTGAGATGTAATAAAGTAAATCTACACCCCATCTCCAGTAAATTTTTTATGAAAATCCCCTAACTTTGTGACTATGTTATTTGATGATTGAATGTATTCTGTCATACATCAGTCTCTCTTTTATCTAGACTGTTTCCCAAGGTAAAAATCTGATTTTTATGCGGTTTAGATCGAAGTTTAAAGACAGTGATTGTTAAATATATAGTTTAAAAAGCTCAGTGGTCAAAACAAAGAAGAAAAAAATTGTACAATCGAACAAAGTCAAAAATAAAATAGTTTGATTGGCTGACGTTTTAGCACCAGTTAAATTTATAAAAATACATAAAAACAGCAATAGATGATCTTGGCTTTAAAAAGTTTAATGAAAGAAGGTAAGATGAGAGTGTTTCCCACGACAGATGAATTCTATGACGCTTATATTCAAATACACAAAGTGAGAGAGTAAAGAAACGATTTTTCCTCTTACCCTAGCCAATCAAAGTTAAGACTGCAAAATAACCACTCTTTATTTTCGTACGAAAGCTAGGTTAGCAACATGTAAAGAACGCCTTCCACTGATCCAACGATACCATAAAAATCGAGGAAATTATAACTGGGTATCTTCTCAGTCTATAGTTTTCTTTAAAACTACATTCCTGCCACGTTAAAAAAAAAAAACACCAACAAAATGTGGGCCAGCATGATCAGGTAATTACGGACACTCGACTAGTGATCTGAGGGTCGTGGGTTCGAATCCCCGTCGCACCAAACATACTCGCTCCTTTCAGCCGTGGGAGCGTTATAATGTGACTGTCAATTCCGCTATTTGTTAGTAAAAGAGTAGCCCAAGTGTTTGTGGTGGGTAACGATAACTAGCTGTTTTTCCTCTTGTCTTACACTACTAAATGAGGGACGGCTAGAACAGATAGCTCTCGTGTACCTTTGAGCTAAATTTAAATAAAAATGAACAAGAACTAGACGTCTCCTGAATAAATACTGTACAGATTTCGACAGCATAGTCGAAAACATTGTACTAGTTTCTTGTACTTTACTTACCTGACACATTAAAGTCAGCATCATATTAAGATATCAAAAATATAAACATTGAGGATCACTTCTTAACGGCCTGACACATTAAAGTCAGCATCATATTTAGATATAAGAAACATAGACATTGAGGATCACTTGTTACCTACCTGACACATTAAAGTCACCATCACATTTAGATATCAAAAATATAAACAATAAACATTGAGGATCACTTCTTACCTATGTGATTCATTAAGGTCAGCATTATATTTAGATATAAGAAACATAGACATTGAGGATCGCTACTTACGTACCTGACACATTAAAAAGTTCATAACACCTAGAAATAAGTTAAATGTAAACAAGACACGTAACATTCCTACTGATAAGAAAAATAATTCATGTAACTGGAAACATAAGTTGTGAAATTTTGCAAGAATGCCAAGTAAACAGGTCTCAAGGTTTCTGCTGCTTTGTTTACGGAATATATTATACTATTTATTAGGCAGCGTGATGAGACTGTGAAATCGAGAATCCTGGTTCCTAATCCACTGCTGCCAAAACGTGTTCAACGTTTAGGGTCGTGAGTGCGCTCTAAGAGTGATACTAAAGTCCTACTACTCGTTCAGGCAACAGTAGTCCAAGAGTTGGCGGTGGGTGCCAGTTGCTACCTGTCTTCCGTTTATTCTGTCGTTTCAAAATTGGGCTTAGATATAGAATAGGCAGAAAGTACTTTGTGAAGCAATGTGCTAGAAAATTTGAAACAAACTAAAATATATATCTATTTGATAAGTGAATATTATCTTAAACATTACAAAGAAACCGATTCTTCTGTAAGTGAAACCTTTTTTCGGATCTCATTAATTTCTTGACCCGAAAAATAAAATAAAAATATCCCATCATTAGGCTTAAATTGTGTTTGTTTGTGTTTTCTTATAGCAAAGCCACATCGGGCTATCTGCTGAGCCCACAGAGGGGATTCGAACCCCTAATTTTAGCCTTGTAAATCCATAGACTTACCGCTGTACTAGCGAAGGGAGGCTAGGCTTAACTACTTCTAGTTTTAACGAAACATTCACGTACAAACACTCAAACACGTTACATATATAGAATTTGAAAGTATAAGATAGTTAATAGTGTGACATCCGGATGTCAGAATCTTACACCACGAAACAAAGTTTTGTTGTTTCAATAGGTTTTCACGTGGAAAACTCACAGAAACAGCCGACGAGTTAGGATATCAGAACCTCAGTGTGTCATGAACAGACTGCGTAAAAAACAAACAAAGAAGAAAAACACACTAATCTGGAATTGGGTAAAACCCAACTTTTCCCTGGGGGGATAAATATTTGACCTTTGTGTGTGACCTATATGCGCACTCCCGTTTTGTTGCTCTGTTGCTCTCTCTTCTGCATCATATATAAACACCTGAATGAAACCGCATAATTATCACAAGCTGTAGACAGTAGAAAAGCAGTTCTTTCAAGAGTATCACTGGTTGAGGCATCTCAAGGACAAGAGAGGTACGTCTGTGACCTGCTTGGAGGATATATAGGATAAGCCACCTTATAGGTGTTCAATCTACAAGATTGTCGCTGCAGAAAAGAGTTACATTCTTCAAGAGACCTCTACCGACTAAACTGACACTACGGTAACAGTAAATCGTTTAGTTTAAGTATCAAATGTTTAGGTCCTACGAAATTTAGTTATGGATTCTTTTAATATATTTTTGAAAAATACTTTTCTTTCCGATTAGAGTATGTTTTTTTCTCTTTTTTATTTAAAATGCAATGATTTTCGATCCGTTAAATCCTCGGTAATTTTAAGTTGATTGCGTAATTGCGGTAGTTTCGCATCGATCCACAAGAATCAAGGGCTTAAATTAATTCTGGTTTAAGAAATGTTATATAAAATCTATGTGCTCTATCGATTGAACCAGTTCCAATGAAAACGGAAAAACAATTTTGAGAGATTAGAAAACAAAATTTATATTTCTGAGATCCTGGCTTCTTTAAATCATTTATGTGAAGAAAATTAGTTATTTGTTTTGTTGTGTTTTACTTATTTCACTGTGAAACTGTAATTCTAATATTTCTGTAATTTTGACATTTTTTCCCAGAACAGTATTTTTTGTTAACAAATCACAGAACAAAATGCATTAAAAGAGATCGCTGATTTACAGTTTGTTGTTGTTTTTTTGTTAAATCTTTTTCTCTCTTATAGCCATGAAGAAAATCATTTTCACCGTCTTGCTAATTTGTGTCCTGATTGGATCATTGGTTGTGCCAGAATCTGAAGGATATCCACGCTACGGGTATGGAAGAGGGGGCTACGGGTATGGAAGAGGGGGCTACGGATATGGAAGAGGGGGCTACGGATATGGAAGAGGGCGCTACGGATATGGAAGAGGGCGCTACGGGTATGGAAGAGGGGGCTACGGATATGGAAGAGGGGGCTACGGATATGGAAGAGGGCGCTACGGATATGGAAAGTAAGATGTTACGAACATAAAAGCTACGTCACCATAATTTTCAATTCTATTGAATTTTAATCATCAGACTACTCACCATATTTTATATTTGTTACTGAACACAAAGTTACACAATGGGCCATTTGTGCTCTGCTCACAGTGAACATTGCAACCCTTTTAGTGTTATAAGTCTCCAGACTCGTTAATGAGTAGCGCTGTGCTTTGTTTGAAGCCATATATTACATTGAATCTTCCTTTGTTTATGCTGTTAAAAACTCAGTTTCAAGGACTGACCCAATCAACAGGAGTTGATTAACTAACAACAATTAGTGTAATAACTGTAACATCAGTGATATTTTTTCAATAATTTCATAATTTAATTTCCATTTTTACTTCTTGTGATATTATTTTACATCTAATCGTAAAACTGTACTCAAGTTCTCTGCCTTGTCCTCACATCCAATCAGTAATTCTTAATTCTTTTCAGTGTCTTATTCCCCAAGGGTCCGGCATGGTCAGGTGGTAAGGGCGCTCGACTTATAATTTGAGGATCGTGGGTTTGAATCGCCATCACGCCAAACATGTTCGCCCCTTTCAGCCGTGGGGGCGTTATAATGTGACGGTCAATCCCACCATTCGTTAGTAAAAGAGTAGCTCAACAGTTGGCGGTAAGAATTAGCTGCCTTCTATCCAGTTTTTCACTCTTAAATTTGGGACGACTATCGCGGATTTTCTTAGAGTATCTTTGCGCGAAATAAAAAAAAATCAAAACCAAAATAATTATCCCTCAATGCTGTCGCTGAGCCACTGGCAAGGGAGGTGGTAACATATATACCAGATATCATCCTTTGGTTTGTTTATTTTTATGCAAAATATCCGGTAACTGTGTTACATTTTATTTAGTTGTCTCTAAAACTAGTTTTGGTTCGTGATGGCCCGGGTATCATTGAGCTGTGAATGCAACAGTTCGTGCTTTGCCGCCAAAAATCCCTCCCTCCACGCGCTGGAGTCTTGGTGTTCCATTAAAGTGACAGTTAGATCCCCGTATGGAGTCGCTGATGGGTGCTCTTTACTTGCTGCCTTCCCTCTAGTCCTCCGGTTCGCAAATTAGCATTTGAATAGCTCTGCGCGAGAGTCCTTAAGTAAACAAGCGTTTGAGAAATGCAGATTTGAAAACCTACTTACGAACATGTATGAACAACGATCTTCACTCACAATACGTTGCAAAGAATGTATTTTAGTTTATTGTTTCGCAAAACACCGAATAGTTACTTGTAAATTCAGTTTCTGGGACGGCTTTTGCTACAAGTTGCTTGTGTGAGCGATACCTCTTGGCTCTGAAGGTAATTTCTTTTGAAGGTTATTCTTCCAAAAAGAAAAAATACATAGGAGGGAGCAAATATGAAATTATTGTTATTTGGTTTGTTTTGAATTTCGCGCAAAGCTACACGAGGGCTATCTGCGCTAGCGTCCCTAATTTAGCAGTGTAAGACTAGAAGGAAGGCAGCTAGTCATCACTACCCACCGCCAACTCTTGGGCTACTTTTTTACCAACGAATAATGGAATTGACCGTCACATTATAACGCTCCCACGTCTAAAAGGGCGAGCATGTTTGGTGTGAAGGAGATTCGAACCCGCGACCCTAGGATTGCGAGTCGAGTGCTTGGGAACCACTTGGCCATGCTAGGCCGTGAAGTTAGTTTACGTTTCAAATTCAAAATAAATATGATGTAACAGGCATTTTTTTTTGTACAGGTAGCGTTACGGTTGATGTGAGAGAAAATTCAGGACAGAAACAAGGACGAAGATTTGAAAATATCCTTAAATACATCTGCAAAAAATATAAAAAATACACGTTATAATTACATGTGGTAACTCTCTGTGTTGTACCAGTTTCTCAAATAAGCCTTTTATTCTCAACTATTCAATGTTATATTTGATTTTTTATATCTTTATTGTTATTTTACTTCTTCAGTTGTTGTAACAATGTATGTATCTTAGGCATGTTTATATAGTTCTTAATAAAGAGGTTTTCTAACTATTACAAGGCTCTGGCGTGTTTCTAATTTAATGCGCGTAAAATCCGTACGTATTTATGTTAATTTTTCAGTAAGTATCAGAAATGAAGATCATCATCATGAAATGTGTATCGTTGTTACAAAAAGACATCAAGCGTCCTAAAGAGTCGCATTACTTCTTATTTAGAATTACTGTTATTTCCTTTGGGGGGAGATAATCGTGATTTTAATTATCTCTTTGTTTGTTTAAAGTTAAGCACAAGGCTGCACAAAGAGCTATCTGTGCTATGTCCACCACAGGTATTAAAACCAGGTTTCTAACGTTGTAAGTGTGCAGATGTACCGCTGTACCACTGTGGAACAATAATTATCAACAGATTAAAATTAGTTGTCAGTGGGACAGTGATAAGTTTACCGACTTACAACCCTAAAATTCTTGGTGCAATTCCCCGCAGTGGGCATAGCAGTTAGTCCAGTGTGTCTTTGATTTACAACAAACAAAGAGACTAAAGTGATTCTGAACCATTTCTTATAATTACGTACAGTAGTACAGATTGTGATGAAACAAAATGGCGGCCTAAAGGATCTTTCGTTTAAAACCACCTTCAAAATGTATGAATGCTAACAACAATTAATGTATTTATAAAACTGCATAAATCTCTATACATGTGTTTATGGAATGAATCAAGTGTTCATTATTTCAACAAATTTTAATATTAAACTAACTTTAACATTTTAACTACCTCAGATTTTGAAGTTCTGACTTCAGACGGCTAACACAGATAGCCCTCGAGTAGCTTTGTGCGAAATTCAAATAACAAACAAACAGATTTATTACTTTTCTCAACTCACCCCTTAATTAGGACGGTCTACATTTCGAAATCATTTTCCTTGTTGTTTTTTTTCTTCAAATTTTGAATAAAATAACTTGCAAACGAGAGCTGACTCAAGTTATCTCCTACAAGACAAGAAAACATACATTAATGTAATACATGATGAAGTTAATCTAAACTTTCATCTTGTTAAGTTTTTACAAATACTTCATAATGTTCCAAAACTTTCTATACAGAATTGGAAAACGCTTAGAGGATCCTTCTATTAAAGTTGGAGGGGGAGAAAAATAATAATCGAAATGATGCTTAAGATTGGATAGAATATAATTGAAAGAAATATTTACTTGTTTATACCATAAGACCTGCTACGTTTCTACAATAATAGTAAATAGACATTATTATTAGTAAGAAGCAAACACAAATAGTCTTCCTACAATAATATTTCCTGAATATTTCGTCACGATATTATTTCACTTATTTTCCATCACCTTTTGTCGTTATTTTGTTTTTATAAGAACTGATTAACGTTTCTTAGAACAATTATTACATTCAAATATCTTATATGCAGTACACACCTCTTTGGCACAAACTAAACCTGATACCAACAACTCTAGGTTATGATTGGCAAGTTCTCAAAGCTGACTTATAATACTGAACATCCACTTTACCTGACGCCGATATCCGTTTCTATATATTTATAATCGTTGAACATAACTCCTTAGTGAACATAACACATAGTGGATTATTCGAAAGCGCTCGAGTTTTGAGTGTATTTTGAAAACTAATACAGTTATATGATCAGTAGTCCTAATTATAGATAACTAGCAATCCAGAAACTTCTTTCTAAAATAATCATTACAATTACTAATAAATAGTCTTTCTTATCAATAGCAAGTAAACTAGAATAAATCCTTCTTGCAATAATAATTATTGTTAATAATATTTAGTTTTAATTATGAACAACAGAGAAACTACAAAAAGCTTCTATGAAAACTTTGCTTTGTGTCATCAGTTGAGTACCTTTTCCCGTTGCTGGTGTTTTCGGCCTTTAACCCAAGAACACCAGACAAGGTTAGGCCTAATTAGCGAATTACTAAACATCGAAGCAAAATTGTCGTGTATAAAGCTCCACGTGCCATGTCTCTCACATTTGGCCGATATAGCTATTACTCTTTAAGTGAATGAATGTTAGATACACATATAGCTAATTATAAATAAGAAACTACATATGTAATTATTTAACTTGATATTGTTCAACACAATTAATTACAGAAAAGTATACATGCCCACATAATAACAGCACAACAACTGACATATCTTGTTAACTTCGCACAACATCAAATCATCACAACTTTGAGGGTGAGTTTGCTAAAAAAAAATATATACTCTTTGGTCAAACATTTCTTTCTCTCTGGTGGGTTTATAGCGCCCACATTTAAAAATGTAAAAGTTCTCATAAATCTGAGGCGACGTGGTTCAGACTTCGTGAAGTTTAGTTTTCGTCTCATTCGTATATAAATGACTTATAAATGAGACACACCAAAGATGACTAGTTCTTAAAATGGAAAAATAATTTAAGAAAAGTTAGAATAAAAGATGAGGAAATTCAAACATACCTGATATATATTTAAGTCTCTATCATGGTATAAATACTTGTAGACCTTGGACGAAGGAAGTTTTTCGCATTCTGTGTTGACAAAAGCCCTTGATTTAATGTAATTTATGTTGGGGCGTTTGCATAATGAAAGCTGTTACCTTCCACACACTAAACACCATATCACATTTAATCAAGAACTCTGATTAAAGAAGGTATGTTCTGACAATGACAATTATGACGTCACATTAACTATAATAACTGACTGTGACTGAAAGAGTATAAACAAAACACTATCACCCAACACCTTGACAAAGCTAACAATATACCACGTGAATCTGCACTGAAACAATTACCTAAAATAAATTATTCTCGTGTTCCACTGGTTTATACCAGTATTGCAAAATGGAACAGTCTAGACCAGAATTTCTCAAAGTATGGTCCGCGAACCGGTACCAGTCTGTAAAAGAAAAAAATATCGGTCTACAGAAGAAAAAAAATTAAATTAACCCTTTCACTACAAATCACCATTTTCAAATTTTCTCCAAAGTCTTGTGGTATATTAAAGAAAAAAAAATCAAACCAGTTAATATGAATATATTCTAATAAAATTAATATTTTATAATACATTATAAGTTAAATTTTCACTTAATCTAGCTTGGATTTCTTGGTATTTCAACTGAGCTAATACAAGGAGAAGGAAAAGTGGAAGGTTGTACTTAGGGTTACAAAACTATAAAACTCACAAGTTGACGGTTGCCTTTATACCTTCAGTCCCTCAGGAATTAAAGTGTTCTCACTTAGTGCCTTGAGATTCTTATGAAATGCCGTAAATTTAAACTCATGTGAACTAGACACGTCTAGTGCTGAGTCCTAGCAGGTCTTTTCCAGTTTACAGGTAAAATCCAAGAAGGGAATTTGTCTCACATAAACAAAACAAAACATTTGTTCATTCAACTTAACTGGTTCTTCGACACCGAAGTTTTAGGAATTTTATTCCGAATGTATTAAATTTGCTTACTCTGTTAATGGAAATTTACAGGCACGTGAGACCTGAGTCTTACGTCTGGTAGCGCCAGGTGGCAGCAGACAAACAGATAAGTTTGATCTGGGAATAGAGAATTGCTTGTGACTTAGTTTGTACTAACTAAAAAAAATTTTAAATTGTTCATTTTTAAGAAAACCCTCTTCAATATCGATAGATGGCTGAAGAAACATGCATCACACAAGAAAACCTCAAGTGATGCGCAAATGCAGCCTAGTTCTAGTGAAACTGATATTAGTGATAATATTAGGCCTAATTATAAACATCTAAGTGATATGCAGCTTGGTAACAAAGAAAAGAAACCAAAGACCTATTGGACTCGCTAACATTGTGATGAACAGTTGAAGTATCTTTCTACAGGTGGTGGCAGCCATAATGACTTATGATTATGTGTTCTTTGTTGTTCATTATCTAATGAGAACATGAAACCATCAAAACAGAAACGCCACTTGCATATCAGACATCCAGAATACTCGAGTAAACCAATAGATTTCTTCATAAATACGAAGTTTTTTTTCCAAACAAATAATTTCACACACTTCTCCCACGAGATTTTCCCAATGAAGACTTAGTTATGGTATCATATGAGATTTCAAAATTGACAGCTGAGACGGGTTATCTACGTGCTATTGGTTAAATGTTAATATTTCCTGCAGTAAAAATAATTACATCTCGTGTTTATTTTTTTTTAAAGCACCAGTTGAATATCCTGTTCCTATCTAATAATACAGTAAAGATAGAATTGTAAATATGGGGTAAAATATTAAAGAAATTCTTACACGTCGAGTTCACTAGTAAGTCCTTTTCATTACAAATGGCCAAAAACACAGATGTAGAAGTTAATGCCAGTTTAATATTATTTGTAATGTGTGACTATGAGAACACAATTCACGAAGATTTATTATTTTATAAACCACTTCCAACAAGAACAAAGGCTGATAAAAGTTTTAATTTAATCAATAAGTTTATAATTCAGAATGGTATTGAATGGAAAAAATAATGTGTTTGGTTGAATACTGTCAGTGCTTGCATAATGGCAGGTTCACAAACAGGAGTTTTCCAAAGGATCCGAGTAGTGGCACCAGATTGTGAGTGGGTACATTGTATAATTCACAGATAGACGTTAGCTGTGAAGAAACTTTCCTTACTTTCAACTGTGCAAGAACGTGTTCAATTAATAAACTATATAAAAAACCAGTTCGTTTCATTCCAGAATCTTTACTACTTTTTGCAAGGAATTAGGAAGTGAACAGGAGCATCTCCTATTACACTGTCAAGTTCGATGGTTATCAAAGGAAGTGTTTTAAAAAGACTCTTTGAAATGAACAAGTTATCTTGTTTTTAGAGCAGCATCCCCCATCAACAAAGGATGCAATATTTGAATTTATGACAAGTTTAATAATTTGCATAAGTTAATTAAGGTGGTCTATTTATGTGAATTTTTTGTCTTCTTAAATGCGTTAAATCTAAATTTACAAGGCACTAACACAAATATCTTTAAATTTCAGGAAAAGATAGAAGAAGCTATGAAAAATATTAAGTTATGGGTACATCGAGTTGAGAAGAGAAATAACAAGTCTTTCTCTAATTTAACAGAATTACAAGATGAAGATGAAGATGATTATAATCTAGATGACATTTTCTCATCAATCATCTTTTGGGGCTAAAAATCATGCCTGAAGGAATAGTTTCCTCCAACTGACAGCAGAAAATCTAGATCAGAAACCTTTCAGCTGTTGACACGGGAAATGAGGAAGGATTGCAACTCTGTGAATTAGAAATTGGTTCTATTATCGAAGTGTCCTGTGACACTGTACTGAATGACCATTCTAGTCAAGTCTCTTAATTTATTTTTTGGCTGAGATGTCGAGCTGAGCATCCAAAGTTATCAGAAAAAAGCAGTGAGATTACTTATGCCCTTTGTTACGACTTATAAATGTGAATCAGGCTTTTCAAAATTGGTTTTCTTAAGAAAAACAAACAAGTACAGGAACAGATTAGATATCGAGCCAGATTTGAGGATGAAACTGACTTCTTTTTCTTCTGATTTGAAACTGCTGTGTTATGAAAATCAACATCATTCTTCTCATCAGGTAAGTTATTTCTTGAAAGAGCATTAATAAATATGGAGTTAATGTAAAGATTAAATAACAATGAAGTATGATTTATAAAACAGCTTAATAACTTATAACTGATGATGTATTGATACAACTACTGTTTCCACCTTGATATTAAGACATAACTGTGTCTTAGCGGGTTACCTAATTAGGTATTTGAGGAGATCGGGCCTCATAAAAAATTACAAAAATAAACCGGTCCCTGGCTGGACACGTTTTATAAATGCTGGTCTAGACAAACTTAGTGATTTTAGTTTCTTTTAGTAGGTTTGCCTTCGACCACAGGTACGACACCACATGCGTCGTATAATGAAATAACCTTGTACTAGATTTTGTTTGTTTGTTTGTTTTAGAATTTCGCACAAAGCTACTCGAGGGCTATCTGTGCTAGCCGTCCCTAATTTAGCAGTGTAAGGCAAGAGGAAGGCAGCTAGTTACCACCACCCACCGCCAACTCTTGGGCTACTCTTTTACTAACAAATAGTTGGGTTGGCCGTACATTACAAAAAAACAAAACATAACAAAAAAATGTAAATTTTGTGGAGAAGGACACGTGGAACCTGACGGAGATTATAGACGTGTTTCAATGAACACCAGTCCTTACCAGTAACCTTGAATAAAGACAAGTGGACAAAGAAGACTAGACTCTTTGTGTTCATGTTCTGTAATGATGTGTGATTTATCCTTGACTCACAGCAATAAACCAAGGTCATAGTTGGGGGGGGGGGTGCTTTCCTCGAAACCGGTCTAAATATGACAAGTGTTGAATTAAATTATGTACCGGATTACATAATCTTACAGGATTTGCAGTTTTGGTGATGACAGAACAAACAAAAAAAGATTTTATCTTAAAGAATGTTACTCATTTCTCAGAAGTTTAGGCAGACGCTCAGTAACAGCTATTAAACACGTTTTGTAATTATTGTACGGGTCTGCCGGACAAGCTTTACTAATTTATTTATTGAAATAACACTGGATAAATATAACTTAGATAAATATAAATAGAAGCTTCATATATAAATATTATGGAAATAATAACGTGTTTCTTTGAATCAGAACGAAATGAGCCCTCACTGAGACACACGTGTTTTGGTTTTATTAGGTTTAATTAGTTTACTGACTTCACAAGTACCCACTGAGAAACAATATAGTGAATTAATATTGAGTATTTCACTGCTGAGAAAGTTCACCAAGATTATAACAACTGAGAAGATCCACCAAACTCATAACGACTTCACTACTGAGAAGATCCACTAAACTCATAATGATTTCACTCCTGAGAAGACCCACCAAGCTCATAACGACTTCACTACTGAAAATACCTACCAAACTCATAAACGCTTTACTACTGAAAAAGTTCACTAAACAATAACGATTTCATTATTGAGAAGACCCACCACACTCATAATGACTTCACTACTGAGAAGACATACCGAATTCATAAAGACTTTACTACTGAAGAAACCCACTATGCAATAACGATTTCATTACTGAGAAGACCCACCAAACTCATAATGACTTCACTACTAAAAGGACACACGAAACACATAACGACTTCAGTACTGAGAAGACCTACCAAACTCATAAATACTTTCCTACTGAAAAAAACCACTAAACAATAACGATTTCATTACTGAGAAGACCCACCAAGCTCATAATGACTTCACTACTGAGAAGACCCAACAAACTCATAATGACTTCACTATTGAGAATACCCACTAAACAAATAACGATTTTATTACTGAGAAGACCTACCAAACTCATAACGACTCCCTATTGAGAAGACCCACCAAACTAATAATGACTTCACTTCTGAGAAGACGCACTAAACAATAACGATTTCATTATTGAGAAAACCCACCAAACTCATAATGACCTTACTACTCAGTATACACACTAAACACGTAACGATTTCATTACTGAAAAGAACCACCAAACACATAACAACTTCACTACTGAGAAGACCCACTAAGCGCATATCGATTTCATCAATGAGAAGACCGACCAAACTCAAAATGATTTCACTACAAAGAAAATTCATTAACCCTATTCATGCGTTTAAATTTTTGGCTTGTTTTAAAGTAGAGTGCAAAAATTACTGTCTTGGAGTTGGTTCTGGGTTGAAATTGTTTAAGTAGACGTTGTGTAAATTTTGTCTCTGAAGGGTGCCTTTTTCATGTATTGGTTTTCGAAGGGTTGCTACCACATACAATGTAGACTATAGACACAGAATTGCGGTTAAGGTTTGAAAAATGAATAATTTCTTTTTATTATTTTCTATACGTTATTGAATTAGTAATTCAATGACGTGGTACAATTTAAATTATGTTAGGGATAGATTGTGTATCCAAACTAACTATACTAGGGTTACTAGAAAAACAAGGTAATATTTATTCTCTAAACATGAAAGCAACACCATATAATATGGCACTTGTTTCTTTCTTTATGTGCTCATTAGTCCAATGTGTTTTTTATTGAAATTAAAAAACTGCTTCATAAGAAACACTAGTTTGTCAGCGACAAAAACAAGTTGTCAAAGATTTGAATTTTGAGAATGTACATATTTAATAATGTACTAAATTTGTTTTTTAACATTAATAACTTTACTTGAATTTGTAAGCTCTGATATTTTATGAGTAGGTTTTGAAGTCGGTGTTTCATAATGTACAAATTACTACAGACGGTTATATTGAAAAAAAAACTTACATTTTTTATTATTAATGGGAATTTTAATTACAGATATATTATAATTAATGGACTATTAATTACTTATGCAGATTGTTTACTACTATTTGGTTAGTTGCTCGTGCTAAGCGTAAAGCTATATATGCAACGGGCTATATGTGCTGTGCCTACCATAAGTATTGAATCCCGATTTTTAGAGTCCTAGTCCTAAAGACTCACCGTTGAGCCACTAAAGAGTATTTACTGTTGGACATTTCACCTATTAATGTAGATGATTCCTCGTTAAACATTGCATCATTTAATGAAATCACACACACACACATAATTCACATAAAATATTAGAAGCGAGGATATTTGTCTACATCTAAAGCAGCCCTAACGTGGATATTTCATATCTTTGTTTTTCTTACAATCGTAATTTTATTCTGATATGAGGTCAGTTACTCTGGTCTTTTTTCTTCAAATATTAAGATTCGTGCATCATCTCTAGTGACTCTGGCCTCTGACACATCTCTGTCCACCACGTCCCTCCACTATGTTCTCTACTTCCTCGTCCCTCAATCCACTATGTTTTATACTTCCTTGTCCCTCAATCCACTATGTTCTCTACTTCTTCGTCATCAATCCACTATGTTCTCTACTTCCTCGACCCTCAATCCACTATGTTCTCTACTTCTTCGTCATCAATCCACTATGTTCTTTACTTCCTCGACCCTCAATCCACTATGTTTTCTACTTCTTCGTCCCTCAATCCACTATGTTCTTTACTTCCTCGACCCTCAATCCACTATGTTTTCTACTTCTTCGTCCCTCAATCCACTATGTTCTCTACTTTTCGTCATCAATCCACTATGTTCTCTACTTCCTCGACCCTCAATCCACTATGTTCTCTACTTCCTCGACCTCAATCCACTCTGTTCTCTACTTCCTCGTCCCTCAACTGGAATTTGCAATATTCTCACTAAACATTTTTCTCTGACTCCTACTACATGACCAAACCCTTCCTGTGTTGCTTCTCTTGTGATCTTACAGACCTAGGTTGTTTTTTTCCTGAAGTTATTACTCATTATTCTTTTGGCCCGGCATGGCCAGGTGGATTAAGGCGTTCGACTCGTAATCTGAGGGTCGTGGGTTCGAATTCCGATCGCATCAAACATGCTTGCCCTTTCAGCCGTGGGGGCGTTATAATGTGACGGTCAATCCCACTATTCGTTGGTAAAAGAGTAGCTCAAGAATTGACGGTGAGGAGTGATGACTAGCTGCCTTCCCTCTAGTCTTACACTGCTAAATTAGGGACGGCTAGCACAGATAGCCCTCGAGTAGCTGTGTGCGAAATTCCAAAACAAATTAACAAACATTATTCTTTTTCTTTGAAAAAAACAAATTCAATAAAACATTAACTTTATAGCTGAGCAGAACAAATATCTTATGAAAATACATAACAGAACTATATCATATTTACTGTAGTAAGCGGTTTAAGAACCGGTTGGGGTAAGAATCGTAAAACGAAAGTTTGTTATTAGTAAAATGATGTGTACTAATAAGTAATTATTTAACATGGATCATTAGTGTCTGAAATTGAAATCGGCTCGAATTCCATAGTGCGTGAATGAGAAAGAATAAAATAAATTTTTAATTCAGGATTAATAAACACAAAATAAATGTTAAAAACAATAATATTACTGTTTCACCTTTAACAGAACACATCAATGGAACTAATCATACAATTCATTAGGAAAAACAGTTATTTTAGCACAACGTGGAAATTTAATTGGTATGAATATACGTGAATCTATTGTTTGTTTCTTGGAAAGCCACACGAGAGCTATCTACGCTAGCCGTCCCTAATTTATAAGCGTAAGACTAAAGGGAGGGCAGCTTGTCATCACTACCCACCGCCAACTCTTGGGCTACTTTTTTACCAACGGTGGGATTGATCGTCACATTATTTCGCCCCCACGGTTGAAAGGACGAGCATGTTTGGTGCGTCGAAGATTCAAACTCGCGACCCTCATATTACAAGTCAAACGTCCTAACCCACCTGGCCATGCCAGGCCATGAATCTATTGAGATAATTACATACAAAAATAGAAATTTTAAATGGAAATATTGCCACTAGATGGTGCAAAATTTTGATATGCAAATTGGTCTTCTGGTAATTGTATAAATAGAAGGTTTAATATGCTGAAAAATGTTACACGCTTAAATATGCGTGTAAAACGTCAAGTTTGTTTGTTTTGGAATTTCGCACAAAGCTACTCGAGGGCTATCTGTGCTAGCCGTCCCTAATTTAGCAGTGTAAGACTAGAGGGAAGGCAGCTAGTCATCACCACCCACCGCCAACTCTTGGGCTACTCTTTTACCAACGAATAGTAGGATTGACCGTCACATTATAACGCCCCCACGGCTGGGAGGGCGAGCATGTTTGGCGCGACTCGGGCGATAAAACGTCAAAACTGTCTTATTTTTAGAATGATGTATTAAATAATCGTGAGTTTTTTAGACACTGAATATCATGCCAAAGAATTTCAAAATGTAATATTTATGTTATATTGACTTTATTATTTTTGTATTTGAATTCATTGTCCTGAAAATTTTATGTAGAAATTAATCTCACAACTCGATTATATGTATATGATAGTTCATCTTATTGCAAAGAAACAAGAAATAAAGCACATGTTTTTGTTCAGTTTTTACTTTATTGGTCATATATGTAATGCACGTTTAAATAAACTCCCTAATTTTCCTGATCTATTTTAACATGTACATAATGTTTTTTATCCACCCATTTCTTAGATGTATGGTGCAAGAATTCGAAAATATTATAAATTTATTAATTGTATTGCCATCTAGCGACACTAATATGAACATTTGTTAGGAAACTAAACAATTACTGATTTAAATGTTTGCAAATAATTACAAAAAAAAAACACCCACAAACATAGCGCTAAAGTTATAAAGCTGTCAGGTTAACACCAGAAATAGAAGTTAATAAGTGTACATTTTTATAAAATAATATAGTAATTTATGTCCAATAGAATACAATAATACTTTTCTAAAATCATAACGACAAAAAATCAGAAGTTAAACCTAATTTCTGTAATGGTTGTTATTACTTAGTCCCCAACATTTTTAATTAATAATGAATAAACATTAAGTCCGTTGTCAGCACGTGATAAAAAGAAACCCGGCGCCATCCACAGTTCAGAAGACATCGTCTACGGGAAGCAAACGAAAGTCAGGCACATATTCTTTTGTTGTGACCTGGAGGTCAATGTTTCCAACCTACAGTCCTCGTCCAGTTTCACTTTATAGCATGTACGCACTCTAAAAGTGATGGTTAAATTATATCATTCTTCGATCAGACAAGAGTAGCAGTGAATACTGTTGAAGAGCTATCATCCATCTAATCTAGCAGTTTAAGATTAGGGACTTATAACGTTTGTGTATCTTTGTGAGAAATTTTTAAACTTTCAACAATAACAACATCAAAAATATAAAACAACGAAGAGAAAAGATGCCCGACCCCAGAGTGACTTAGCAGTAAGTTTGAGGACTTAGATCACAAGTAACCCGTTATGTGGCTTTGTTATAAACAACAAACAAAATAAATGAATCTTCTAAGATTCAACGACCATATTATAACGTTAACACATTTTGGTGTTATTTCTTGTTTGTTGTTTTGCTCAGTGAAGTGTGAAACTAACACTCTATCTTTTTGAAACATTGAAACATGGTGTTTATAAACATGCTTATAACACCAGGATGTAGTCAACTGTTAAAGCAAGAAACAAAACCAATGTGTCACTTGGTTCAAAACAAAACTTAAGATTGACTTACTGTCGTGTGTACATTTTTAAAAGAAACAAAACCAATGTGTCACTTGGTTCAAAACAAAACTTAAGATTGACTTACTGTCGTGTGTACATTTTTAAAAGAAACAAAACCAATGTGTCACTTGGTTCAAAACAAAACTTAAGATTGACTTACTGTCGTGTGTACATTTTTAAAATGACCACAAGATTTGAAGTGTGTAATTTGTAAGGTTTAGAGTTTTTGTTGCAGGATTCCTAAGGACTATATTCATAAAAATGTTGAATTCATAGACTACAGGGAAACCAGCACCTTACGCCAACTCTTGTGTGGTCAAATAATTGGATTTAAACGTCATTCTGATAGCTGAAGCATGGTTCCATGTTGCGAAGTGCTCTTTTATGGCAACACGACGCGAACCACGAACCCTCGGATATATAAATCAGACCGACCGATCACTATGTTATGGACGACCCCAATTTGAAGTAAGAAAACGGATTTAACTATTAATACCTTCAGTTCTCTTCGTATATCAGAAGGGGTTTTGAGACCGAAAATTCCACCAAAGGCTGGATGAACGTATAATATTTCGAAACTTGTTTGTTTTGTTGTTGCTATTCACGCACGTGTGATTAAAATAGTGCCACGGGGCGAATTATAAAATAAGGAACGTAGTTTCCCTGTGCCACGTCGACAAAAGTGACGACGCTCTAAATCTTTCGATATGATATCATTCGTTCAACTTGATCAACTACAGTAACAACAAGCAATTATGTGTCCATCATTAAGCCCCCCACTTCTATAAAAAAAAGTATTCGCTAATCATTTCAAGTTTTCCATAAAGTTTACATTTAAAAAAAAAGTCGATCCCATTGTGTAGCTTGTTGCTTAGTAACAAGAAAACAATCAAACAATTTACAAATAAATAAATACTGCTACAGGAGCTTAGGTAAATAAAATTATTATAGATTATCTGGGCTAAAGAAAATTACGTAATTATAAAACATTATGTACTGTATATGTAGGCTAAACCATTTCTTTGGAACGAGTTTTAAACCCAGGAATGAGTCACAGTCACAAGAACGAATTGTTTAACACCTATTTATTTGGAGACGAAGAATCCAGTTTGAGATAATAAATCTTTAAGATAGCTTGAATGAGTAATGACGAAAACTTTATTACTAGTTTAACGAAACCTTGTCGAAACTATGTAGGTTTGTTACTATGTTAAACTTATAATAAAGTTTTCTTCATTAGCCATTCAAGCTGTCTTCGAATCTGATTGTCTCAAAGTGAGATCATCGTTATTTGTATGTTTGGTTCACTGCGAATTCACGAACATTTATCAAAAACGAATTTAGTTCTACAGCGATGTGCCACAGCTTTATCATATAGAAAGTTTCTTCAACGATCAGATTCAAATGAAGTATCGTTTCAAATAAGAGGCTTTTTGGTTTTCTCTGTGCTCGGGAGAAACCTTCCACAAAAGCCATGTTTGGCCTAGTTCACATCCAGTGAGATAAGTCAATGGTAGTACTGAAGACAACGGGTGGTAAAACAACCAAAGGAAATTTCAAAAGTTCTGTGTTTTAGGAATGATATAAAACGACGAATTCCGAAACAAGTAATTAAATAAATTACAAGAAAGGATAAGAAGAGCATTAAGGTTTAGTAGTAAGTGTTTAATAACAATGGGAAGCCTATAGAGTTTAGTAGTAAGTGTTGAATAACAATGGAAAGCTTATAGAGTTCAGTAGTAAGTGTTGAATAACAATGGGAAGCCTATAAAGTTTAGTAATAAGTGTTGAATAACAATGGGAAGCTTATAGAGTTTAGTAGTAAATGTTGAATAACAATGGGAAGCCTATAGAGTTCAGTAGTAAGTGTTGAATAACAATGGGAAGCCTATAGAGTTCAGTAGTAAGTGTTGAATAACAATGGGAAGCTTATAGAGTTTAGTAATAAGTGTTGAATAACAATGGGAAGCTTATAGAGTTTAGTAGTAAATGTTGAATAACAATGGGAAGCCTATAGAGTTCAGTAGTAAGTGTTGAATAACAATGGGAAGCCTATAGAGTTTAGTAGTAAATGTTGAATAACAATGGGAAGCCTATAGAGTTCAGTAGTAAGTGTTGAATAACAATGGGAAGCTTATAGAGTTTAGTAGTAAATGTTGAATAACAATGAAAAGCCTATAGAGTTTTAATAGCAAGTGTCAAACAATAATGAGAAACGTCTAGGGTGTAGTAGTAAATGTCAAACAATAATGGGAAGCCTATAGGGAAGGGATGGGTAACTTATTTTTCATAGTGGCCACAACTGTGGCTAATGGAAACAACGTTGGCCTACACTATTCAACAACAACAAAAAAATAATTGAAAGATGTTAGTTTAATCAAAATAATCGCATTTCAACTAACCTTTAATGTGAAAACTGATGGGTGTTTTCATCAACAAGTTTCGTGAAATTTGGCTTAATATCTATACTCAATGAGCATCTTGGATCTGCCTCTGAATTTATGTCAGTAAATCGAGATCTGTATCTAGACTTGAGAAAATCTAGCGTAGAAAATATTGATTCACACATCCACGTGAATTCAAATATGGAAAATAATTTTGAAATTGCTATCTTTAAATTTGGAAGACTAATTTATCAGAATAGTGAACCACAGCTCTCTGATAGAACGTTTTTGTTAACCTTTTATGTGTTTTACCCTTTGAAGTGAAAGTATCTCGTCTTCCAGTCCACACTTCTCCAAAGACTAAAATTATGTAATTTCCTTCATGAAATTTCCTAAGTCAAATTGAAATGTGTCATGCAAAAATTTAAATATCAGTTTTAAGTTTTTTAATTCGGAGAAACGTGATTTAAAATTTAAATAGATTTTTGATCCAGTTTACATAGAGATCATCTTTAGCATCAGAGAAATCATAATTCTTATTACTTTTTGAAAACTATTCAACTTTGCAAAATGCGTCAAATCATTATTTTGTAATTGTTCCGCAAGGAGATTTAGCTTTAATTAAAATTCGTGAATAGACTGTGATAACCCACTTATTATTTTACCTCTTCTCTGAAGCGTCGTATTCAAATTATTCAAGTGAGTCATCATGTCGCACAGAAAGTACAAACTACACTACTATGACAAAGTTTCAATTCCAGGGAAATTTTCAATCTTACCTTTTTCAACAAGATACTCTTTTATTTGAGGAAATAAGGAAGTAAATCGTTCCAAGACTTTTCATCTACTTTACCATCTTACATTTGCAAAATCACTAAGATCATGAAAAGTACAATTACTGCTTTTCTTCAAAAACTCAACAAATTGTCGATGGATAAAAAAGCTTCCATTTCTAACATAATTCACAATTTTTACAATAATGTCCATAAAATTTTTCGATTCATCACTTTTAGACATCTGAGTACATAAATTTTCTTTATGCAAAATGCAAAGGAAAGATGGCAGCGTGGACTTCACATTATTTTCAATTAAATGCTGCTTCAAAAGAGAAACAAATCCTAATTTCAACCCAGTCATGGTGGGAACACCGTCTGTTGTGACAGAAACCACTTTTTTAAAATTCAGATTGAATTTTTTTGACATTTCAAAGATGTTTTTTCCACATGTTCGATCTCGTAATCCACAAAGGCCAAACATTTCTTCCCTCACCTGAAGTTACATATCAAACCCAAAATATCAACTGTGCAGTATCACTAACTTCTGTTGACCACTCTAGTGCTAACTAAAAATGCACTAACTCTAGCATTCTGCGGACAATTGTTCTTTGACTTAATTGCATATTATTTACCTTTTGAAGAGTATCATCTTTTATTTTTGAATCATAATTTTCCAACAGAATTTCAGTGACCACAATCAATATTTCTTTTACTAGTTCAGCATCAGAAAATGATTTATTGTTTTGAGCTGGAATTCAAGCTACTTTATAGCTAACTAACGTAACTCGTTCTATCGATGATAAAAATCATTTAGGCCTCTCTTTTGTTCACGAAGTTGTGCTTTCAAACGGCTAATTTCATTCATAAGAATTTTGCTATCAACTGGAAATTTTACATCAAATTCGTTGTGAAAATTGTTAAAGTGTTGCTTAAGGTTGTATAATTTATTATTTCTATAAAGTGTGTTACACAAAGGCCTGGCATGGCCAAGTGGGTTAAGGCGTGCGACTGGTAATCTGAGGGTCGCGGGTTCGTCACACCAAACATGCTCGCCTTTTCAGTCGTGGGAGCATTATAATGTGACGGTCAATCCCACTATTCGTTGGTAAAAGAGTAGCCCAAGAGTTAGCAGTGGATGATGATGACTAGCTGCCTTCCCCCTAGTCTTACACTGCTAAATTAGGGACGGCTAACGTAGATAGCCCTTTAGTAGCTTAACTCGAAATTCAAAACAAAAGAAACAAAAAAACTTTTCGTTAGTAATACCAGAATCAATTAAATTGTCTTTATTTTCTGTGTTCACCATCATCTGGATTCTTTCCTTTTCTAATTATCCACTTATCCATATTACGGGATTAAAAACAAAATATATTTAACCTACGTATCGGTTGGTTGTTCTTGATAGTGTTATTGATAATACGTTTTGACTTTTTATCTCTGTATAATTTTATGTCTTTTTCTAGCCTTGTCCACCTTGGTTCAGGAAAAGTATGCTCCCGCAGTTGCGGGAGTGCTCGAGCCAAAGGTGAACCCAGAGAGGACAATGTTTGTAGTTACGCCATTCTTGGCATTGTTCCTTTCTGATGAGTGTTTTTACAGTTTTTCTATAATTTGGTTATTCAGACAATGATATCGTTTTTCGACTCTTCAAGAAGCTAAGTTAACCACGAGGTTAAGATATTGAAGTAAGCCTTTTATGTTTCAAATCACTCACGTTCTTGTGACGACATCACTTAAGATAAATCTTTGAGAAGCTTATAAAAATCAAGATTACTCTAACTTCAAGGTCAAACACAGGATGGTACGTGATTGTGCTGTTTTGGAAAAGTGAATATTTTATAAGATTACGTGATCCACCTTGGCTCGTGGATTTTCCCATCGCATTCTTCTTGTTGCTATCAACCAAATACCCTCAGGACTAGCGGTGGGAAAACCGAAGAGCTAAATACCGATGTTAAGAAAGGATAGTTGTGTACAAAAAACATAATGAATAGAAGTCAAATATAAACAACAAGTATTTTTTATTAACTCGCCAGCGTTTATATCGGAAAATAGAAATTGCGTTGGCGAAGACGTATCGCACCTCGTAAAAAATTAGAAAGAAAATGGATGTCGCTCAGAGACACTTTGACGTGAAAGACAAAATTCTGATAAAATCACTTCTGCAAGACCTTTGGAACCCCTCCACGTAATACAGTATTTGGCTGTGACGTGTTATCCCTGGAGTGCTAAAGTGATTTTGAAAAACGGAAATAAAATGAACCCAACTGTTTGTTTGAAGTTAAGTACAACGCTACATAGCGCTCCGCTCATCAACGGCATTAAAATCCGGTTTCTAGCGTTGTAAGTCCGCAGTCATATCATTGTGCCACTGGGAGTGGGTGGGGTGTGGTTCCATCAGAATTAAAAGAAAGACTCGATGAATTATAAATGCATTCCATGAGTCAGTGTTTGAATACTTTTGGTGTACTCTTGAATAATTGGGCCCGGCATGACCACGTAGCTACGGCATTCGACTCGTAGTCTGTGGGTCGCGGGTTCGAATCCCCGTCACACCAAACATGTTCGCCCTTTCAGCCGTGTGAGCGTTATAATTTGAAGATCAATCCAATTATTCGTTGGTAAAAGAGTACCTCAAGAGTTGGCGGTGAGTGGTGATGACTAGCTGTCATCCCTCTAGTTTTACACTAATTTAATTAGGGGCAGCTAGCGCAGATAATCCTCGAGTAGCCTTGCGCGAAATTCAAAACAAATACAAACTTGAATAATTTCTTTTTGTTGATATTAACAACAACATTAACCAAAAGAAATTATTCAAGTTTGTATTTGTTTTGAATCACGTATCTTACGTTTGTATTTGTTTTGAATCACGTATCTTACGTTTGTATTTGTTTTGAATCACGTATTTTACGTTTGTTGTTTTTAAACAAATCATACGCGTCAAGAGTGTACTGCCGGCTCTAACATCTCGTGGGGTGTGTGCGACCTAACACAAGGTTTGTAACCACTGATCTACAACAGCGCAAATTGTATTACGCATTTAGGGGCGTCAAGTAGGTAGTAGGGAGTTAATGTGCAGGAATACCTGCACATGAAACAAAATACATATTGGAAATTATTTAAAATCCAACGAAACTAAATGGGGTGAGATGCAGGTTCTCAGAAACTATCTATAGTGAAAGTAGGATTTTGATTCTATCCAGTGGCTCATGGGTAATCTGAAAACTTATAACGCTAGAAACCAGGTTTCAATAACCGTAGTGGGCACAGCATACCTTGTTCCTAATGTAGGTTTGTACTTAATACAAACAGACGACAACGAAAAATGAGCATTTTGATGCAATCAAAACTAATGACGCCCTCTATCTTTTACCTTAATATATTTATAATAACGAATATTTTATCTCTAGCTGTCAAATCCATTTAGGAATAATTTTATCAGCGTCTAGTGAGTCAGTATTTTGAACTAAAAATCTTAGCTCCATTTGAAATTAATAGAGGAAGAGAATTGGGTATTTCCCTTCACATTACCACATTCATGAGGAGTTCTTGTATTTCTGTACTTATGAGTTAGTTTGTTACAGAAAAGTGACATCACAGTAGTACTCCTAGTACTGTTGGATACAGTACTAATTAATATTAACTCCAGTCAGTTGAACTTAAACTACGCTTTTGATGAGACTTGCTACCCTAAAGTTTTATTGTCTGATAGAGTAAGTTAAAAATGTTCGTATTATAATTTAAGACTGCTGTAAAACTACCAACAACATCTTAAGAAAGTCTTGGGATCAGTAAATACAGAAATAAGTAAACAATGTCAGATTCTGATGTATTTCTGAAACCTTTAAAGAACCGGAAAAGCCCCTCTCCGCTAGTACAGCGATAACTCTCCGGATTTACCAGCTGAAATCAGAGGATCGATTCCCCTCGGTGGGCTCGGCAGATAGCCCGATGTGGCTTTGCTATAAGAAAAACACACAAACAGAACCGGAAAAAAAGAGAAGAGATTGCCATCACACGTGGTCTTCTCAAGCATAAGTCACGTGCTTGTTAACGAGAAAAAACGTAAATATTTTGCAAGACTAATGTTGTTCAATGTATATTTTTGTAACAAGGAGGTGAACTAAGATATAATGGCACAATGTGGCTATTTCACACCAGTACAAAAAAAGGGAAAAGTCTAAAACATAATGTGTTTTATTTGTGTTCAAAAAAGTATTCATTTTCGTAACATTCTTGGTCATTTTCGGAATCCTAGCGGTCATTTTAAGTATTAAATCTAGTTGTTTGTTTTTTCCAGTTACATCAGAATTAAGTGCAACAATGACAATATTTTTATTAAATTATGTAATCAACAAAGTCGGAAGTATTTTGATCGTACACGTTTGTTGTTTTATTCTATTATTGTAAGACGAAGAAATCGTTTCATTGTTGCAAACCACGCGAAATTTCTGTAAGTGCTTTCCACCTTTTGTTATTATATTTTAAGCTCTTGAGAACACCCAACGATGCTAAATGTGAACCTGGAGAGACTTGGTTGTTTTCATGAATTAAAAGGTACTTTTGGAGAACGTAGCACGTTGTAGCACAGCCGTCGTTACTACTTATTTCCAGTATATTTATTTTGAATGAGTGCTACGAACCGGACACCCCTACTTTGGGATATGATACAGAAGTTGTGACGATCATACAGCTTTAAGTGGTTGTGATACTTCTACAAACTAGCATAAACCAATATAAAATAACATTAAGCGGTTGCACAAAAGACTGCCTTTAACCTGTTGACTTCCAAGTATTTCAGCTGTTACAATACAACTCTAATGCTTCTTCATTTGTAACTTTTTCGTGACGCCATTTTGGATCGAAAGTGAAACAATTTGTAAGTAGGTCAAATGCATGTATGGTGCTGACATCTAGCGTTGAAGTTGGGTATTATTGAGAACGAATTAACTCGTCCGTGGCACTGTGTTATCGATCGGCTTGGACGAGTTATCTCGTCTACGGCACTGAACAGGTTAATCTGACTATTTATATTTTGTAATATATGCTTAACAGGTTTGTTTTAGAACTTTAATCCAAAGCCACAGAAGGGCTACCTGTCGTTCTTATTATGACAACTAGTCAACAGCATCCCTCAACAAACCTTGGGCCAATCTTTTCTGATAGAAGAGTGGAACTTGATTATCGCTGCATTTTGCACATGCGTGGTCTCGTATTAAAAAATCCGTTATTGAGGAACCAAATTTTAGTGCGTTAAATACAAAAGCCGCGCAGACTCGCACGAGTTAGACCTCACACAAATGATAGCTATGAATTCGACATTCACCAATCACGTGACTGTGAAATCCAAACCAGTAATTACTCGGGATTTAAGTATAGGCTTTTGTCGTTATTTTAAAAAATATTTTTGATACGAAACAGGACAAAACGTTTCCATATACACCCTATTTCTTTGTCAAATTCAAATATCAACCGATACTGATATTACTGGCTTTTTATTCTAAAACAATTCTTTTCAACATTAGTTTAAACAAGTTTATAAACGGTTAGATAAGTGTGAAGTGTAACACAATTACGTCTATCCATCTCCTGCATTATCTTTATACATGTAGCTAAAAATGTTATATTTGTCTACTGTAAACTAAACCCTTTCAGGGTATTGATTATAGAGGGATTCTATATTGACGCTCCTGGAGTAAGATAAGTAGATTTTTTTGTGTTTTTTTCCAGACACGTTCCGGGAAAATACCGTATGTGTGCAAAACACCAAGTCATACTGGAAATTCCATCACGACGCGAATAAATCAATTCATACTGGTATCTGAGTGTGTGTTCTCGAAAAACAAATTAAATAAAAAATAGTGCACGTTGTTTAGAAAAAGTGTAACTTGCACAGCAATAGCACCTTCACTTCATGATTTACCTTTCTCAGAATTTTGTGCTAGATATAAGACGAATGAATACAGTATGTCTGGTATTAGAATAAACTGAATATTTAGAGAGAAAACTGAAAGACAAATGAATACAGTTTGTTTAACAACTGATCAAACCTCCAATACTTCAGATGTAAGATTAAAAGACATGACATCTGATGAAACCTCCAATACTTCAGATGTAAGATTAAAAGACATGATATCTGATTAAACCTCCAATACTTCAGATGTAAGATTAAAAGACAAACGAAGACAGTATGTTTGACATCTGATTAAGTTTTAATATATCAACTGAAGATTGAAAATCGTAAGAAGAGTGTTTGTTTATCGAACCTGTGATATATTTATATAATGTGTACTTATTACTATTTGATATTTGGTTATTATAAAACCATATAAGCCTAAGTAGAAGCAAGAGAATGACTGAAACCTTTCAGACTTGCACTAAATGTCCATAAAAATCTACAACTTCTCCATCCTCAGATATGTAGAAATGATTATGGTGGACTTTACAGAAGTGAATGTTTAACGAACTCGTAGATGCGCGCTCGTCCCCCGCTAGTACAGCGGTATATCTCCGGATTTACAACGCTAAAATCAGGGGTTCGATTCCCCTCGGTGGGCTGAGCAGATAGCCCGATGTCGCTTTGCTATAAGAAAAACAAACAAACAAACAAACTTTGGATTGTGAGTTTAGTTTATAAAACACTCTCCAGTGGCTCAGCGGTATGTCTGCGGACTTACAACGCTAAAAACCGGGTTTCGATACCCGTGAAGGGCCGAGCACAGATAGACCTTTGTGTAGCTTTGCGCTTAATTCATAACAACAACAACAGATGCGCGCTAAGTTACTTATTCGAATTCGGATGTAGCCAGCTGTTTACGTGGTTCGTGACCATTTATTGTAAAAAAAAATAAAAAGTTCTTCCTATTTTCGGAACATGTTGCTTTTGTAGAAGAATAATAAATAACGTGTTGATAAAGCTTTTGGTTTTCGTAACTTTATTTTTTCTCTAACTGTTACATTGTATATTCTCTTCTCACTGCTTTGACCTTGGATACGGCGATTCTTCTGATTTTAGTTTCTAGTGTCTTCGATGAAAGTTGTTCCAAGGTCAGGGTGCGACTACTTTCTCCTTCCAAGGTGTTTGAGACGGAAACCCGTGCAGCAGAAGGACACGTGAAAAAAAAAAAAAGAGTTAGTCCGCCAAATCCTTCGGAGTGGTAACCAGTTCCCAAAATCCTTCGGAGTGGTAACCAGTTCCCAAAATTAAGTAGAGACAGACAAGAACTGGCAAGTAAATAATGCGTTATGATTCACCAAATATTATTTCTTGAACATGGAAATTATATATTCTATATAATTAAGTATTCTATATAATTATATATTCTGTTTAATTTTATATAATTATGCTTTATATTATTATATATTTTATATAAACATATATTTCATATAATTTCCGTGTTCAAGAAATTGGTGTTCGCTTAAAAATTGTAAGTTGTTCTGTTTCGTTCGTGCTGTTGTCAAGGTAACATATACTTCACCTAAATCTGTCTTTTGGACTTAGGGACGGCTAGCGCAGATAGCCCTCGAGTAGCTTTGCGCGAAATTCAAACAAACAAACAAACATGTTAGCCTAAAATATCTAAAACAAATAACTCTTCCTGCCTTTCCCAGTTATTTTTATAGCTCTCACAATTTTTC
This sequence comes from Tachypleus tridentatus, assembly GCF_004210375.1. Classification (NCBI taxonomy): domain Eukaryota; kingdom Metazoa; phylum Arthropoda; class Merostomata; order Xiphosura; family Limulidae; genus Tachypleus; species Tachypleus tridentatus. The sequence continues at coordinate 44,380,211 of NC_134829.1, read as the reverse complement.
GTTAGCAAATCTAATAGATACTTAATCACTTACGAATATATGTGATTATATGTCATGTGAATAAAGTTAAAAGGTTTTTTGTTGAAGCACAAAACTGCACAATTGGCTGTGGCTATCGCAGGGAACGAATCACCAATTTTGGCGTTATAATTCTCAAGCCTATGGATGAGTCTCCAAGAGAGCGGGAGGAGATTGGTAAGTGAGAGAAGGTAAAGAGAATAACTTGAAAAATTACTTTAAAACATTTATTAATATCTTATTACTCGTGCTAACAGGCAAGATGTTTTTACTTGTTACGCATTTTCCTCTATTTTCTTAGTTAATCAATAGGAAAAAAAAACTGTAGATGATTGGTAAACAGAACAAGTGATATAATCATCTGTCTAGTTGAACTATGTATATACTGACCAGTTCTGGACAACCAGTGACTAATACAAAGAATCCTAGTGTAATTACACTTTACTATGGCAATTAGAAAACGTATGTTTACATAAGCAGTGTGTGTCCAATTCAAAGAAGTACAAAGTTAAAACAACTGCACAATAAATAATGTATTAAAAACTACGAACAGAGCTAAAAAAAATTACACATATCTAATTTTTCATTTATTTCCAACCCTCCCTGATATAGGAGGCAATGACATAAAAAAAAGTATATAAAAACACTTAAATATGATACATAGCAGAACTTACAACACATGCATATACAAATCACACCATAACAACCCCTCAAAACAGATAAATAAATATAGGAAATTACACACACGAAACAAACCGCGGCAAACCCTTAATGGTACAACTAAAATAGAACCCAAAATGCCTTAAAGTTTCTTCAAGTAAAACTTGGTACAAGAATATAACCTTAAGAACACGATGCATCAGCTTATCAGCTGGAACTCGTACAGTTCCAACATCTACAAAATACTTGAAATAAATAAAACGAACTTCATTATCTGTCAATAATGGATCATGGAATCAAAGACTGATTGAAAATCTTCATAAATAATTTGCATACTTTTAGCACCATCTAGACTTTAATATATCAAAAGATTTATAAACCATATGTACTTTACGTTGTTCTTTCTAAATTCGAACCAATCTCTTCCATTAGCATAATATATATACTATTTGTTTTAATATCTGTTGTTTATTCAACCAGATTTATCAATTTAACATTATTCCAGTCTACAACATGAGATGGCGCTGCAAGTACGCGTTATTTTATTTGTTACTAAACATTAAACTACACATAATGCTATTTGTGCTTTAACCACCACGAGTATCAAAACCTGGTTTTTAGCAGTATAAGTTCGCAAACATGCCACTGGGAGAGGGCGAAAGTACGCGAGGTATTGTTGAAGTTATCTAAGTCATGATCGAACTTCAAATTTAAATTTTTGTCCTGAGGATGGTGATGTGAAACGTCAGAAGTGTATTCCTTCTTTAGGGCTGGGTCGTGTTTTGTCAGTGAAATATTTATTGTGTAAATAATTTAACGTTGTACTCCTTTTAACTGTACGTATGTACAAGTGCCGTTTTAACTTATTTAACTAGTTTGTAATTTAAAGGTCATAAGATGTTTGATTTTTGCTTTCTTCTTATAATTATTCTGTTTTAACCCAAAATGCATCTGACTGAACTGTTTCAATGAATAAAAGTAAAGACCATGTCGTATCGTTTTCACATCAGAAAGAAATTAATTACCCAATAGCTTCTTTATTATCCTTGATTTTAAAGAACTCTCTGTGAGTTTCGACTCGTAATCTGAGGGTCGCGGTTTCGAATCCCCGTCGCACCAAACATGTTCGCCCTTTCAGCCATGGGAGCTCTATAATGTTACGGTCAATCTCACTATTCGTTGGTAAAAGAGTAGCCCAAGAGTCGGCGGTGGGTGGTGATGATGACTAGCTGCCTTCCCTCTAGTCTTACACTGATCAATTAGGGACGGCTAGCGCAGATAACCCTCGAGTAGCTTTGCGCGAAATTAAAAAAACAAAACAAACAAACAAACTCTGTGAGTTCGATTTCAAAATCCTGGTGCAAAAACAGGACAGAAGTGATTTTCTTTTACATCTTTCTATAACATAATATGAAATATAATCATATGCGAAGCTTACACTAAATAGCCAGACTGGTGTTTTGCATTTATAATGCATATATACATACATATATTTAAATATATTTTCACATTGCTAATTTGAAAGACGTAAAGTGTTTTATATATATCACATTTATAGATCGAAACAATAATTATATATTTTCTTTTAAATCTCAGAAATACATTTATACTGCCCTCTAGTGGTAGCGTATTAAGCCAGGTTTTTAGATTTTCTCATTTTTCTCAATTATATGCAGATATTAGAAATCTCAACCCCATATCTGATGCAGAGATATCATATAGAAAAGCAATGCTTTAAAATACGGGTATAATTACGTCTTAGTCCATAGATAAAACTAGAACTTCTAGCTAAAGTTAATGTCCTTTAACCTGTTAACTACCAAGTATTTCAGCTGCTACAATACAATTCTAGAGCTTCTTCATTTTGTAACTTTTTTCGTGACACCATTTTGGATCGAAAGTGAAACAATTTGTAAGTAGGTCAAATACATATATGGTGCTGACATCTATCGTTGAAGTTAGGTATTATTCAGAACGAATTAGCTCGTCCGTGGCACTGTGTTACCGATCGGCTTGGACGAGTCTACGGCACTGAACAGGTTAAACGTTTAAATTAAACCACATTTTTTCTAGGAAAACTCACTTAAAAACATTGTAGTTTGATGACTCACTTCTGTTTTGCTATGTGAAGGCAATTTGAATATCTTCAGAAACGGTAATTTTTTTGTTCGTATTAAATATTATATCTGAATTATGAAAATTGCTGCGCTTGTCTCTGGTGGATCTCGTCTTTTGTTTTGAAACCGTATTGATTAAGCTTTCAATAAGAACGTGAGTTCTAACACGATTACTTTGTTAACTGTGATAAATATTCATGTTACAACAATACAGACTCTTTCAGAAGACTTATAATTAGAAGAATTTACGAAAGCATGCATTGTTTGTTTTGGTTTTTGAATTTCGCGCAAAGGTACTCGGGGGCTATCTGCGCTAGCCGTCCCTAACTTAGCAGTATAAGACTAGAGGGAAGGCAACTAGTCATCACCAACCCCCGCCAGCTCTTGGGTTACTCTTTTTACCAACGAATTGTGGGATTGACCGTAACTTTACAACGCCCCCACGGCTGAAAGGGCGAGCATGTTTAGTGCAACGGGGATTCGAACCCGCAACCCTCAGATTACGAGTCGAACGCCTTAACCCATCTGGCCATGTTGGGCCATGAAGGCATACATAGAGGGTTGAGTACGCTAGGTTAATACTATTTTGATTTTATATATTACTAATTCACGTGACAACCACAGACCATACGAAGTCACAGTGGAACGGTATGTATCAAAACCACACTTTGACATTGTTTGGTGGTATATAGGTAATGTGATGCCACTGAAGGAAGGACATATATAATATATATATATGCAGCTTTTTACGACACAAAGTATTAATACATTCATATCATAAATATGTGTTCAAATAAGGATTTATAGTTTCAAAGATGGGAATATCCCTTGTTCTCAATGACATTGAAACTGAAGGACTATGGATCAACTTATGACAGCAGGACCATCCAGAAAAAAACCTGCAACAAGTCGTAACTTGACGTGGGAAGAAAAGTGCAGTGTCTTGTGAGATTCTACGATTAAAGTCGGTTACAAAAGTTGTTTACATCATGGTAACAGTACGCTACATAGTGAAGAATAATTTATTTCTGGAAAAGCAACAGAAGTCGCTTGTACATGTGTTGATTCTCTGACATATCCATTCAACCACCGCATAATTCAAGTAGCTGGATAATTAAATGGGTGCTTATGCTATTCCATACGAAGATATACCATCCAGGTCACAGACGCAGCTATTATAGATTTTTATGCGATAAATATGTTAAAATCAGCGTTGGGAACCGCCGATCTTGAGCGCTAGAGAGATTAGTCTAAGGTTGTTAGTGTAAAATCAGAAAGTCTAAAGAATAATAAGGTTCCTTAACCAGATAATATTTCCTCGAGGGTTTTAAATAAAATCAAGTATTGGATATGTAAGCCATTTGTCACATACTTTGTGAGACCTTGAATAGTGGATACGTACCAACAGATTGAAAATTAGCTAATGTAACTCCTATTTTTAAGTGAGGCAATAGAAACTATCTCAGTAATTAAAAGCCAACTAGTTTTACGTCAGTTGGTGGAAAAGTTTTGGAACGTCCGAAAAAAGATACTTTGCAAAGCCATTTAACAAACTTGAGATTTTTTTTCGGACAGTCAAAATGATTTCATTAAGAGAAAATATTGCCTTACAAATCTATTGATATGCTTTGAAAATGTTACTGCTTACTTATGGGTGTAGCTTTGCTGGATCTGGATTTTCAGAAAGCATTTACAAAGTGGAACATAAAAGGCTTATAAAAACCCTATCTCCTTGTATCTATAGGTGTGAGGGATAGGTTATCTAACTGGATAGGAGAATGGCTTGACGAAACAAAGCAGAGGGTTGTTATACAGAGAGTTCAATCAAACTGGATTAATGTTGTAAGTGGTGTATCTCAGGGTTCAGTCTTCGAATCATTGCTATTTTTGATTCACATCAGTGACATTATGACAGAATTGTTAATAAAAGACTTAAATCAGCTGATTACATCAGATGTTGGATGTTGCTGGTTGTGATGAAAATGCTGCTGCTTTACGTAAGGATTTGGATCAATTAGCGAGTTTGAAATTAAAGCAACTCATGCAAAGAGGAGGGGTTTGCTTGGAATATGACAGCTTCGCGACGGAACCTTTTGCAAGTAAAAATATGTTTCGTACATTCGTCAAATAGATGTGAAAATGTACAGTGGAACGACGTGGTGAGAATTCAAAATCGTTTTGATATTATGTGTCCAACTCCCACATTTAAAAGTGTTTTTTTTCCCGTTTCATTAGTAATGAATTATCGTGGATGATCTTTATACATCCGACACTTTGTATTCGTGACAGCTCTGCAAACTTGAAATGGTGAACAGTGCGAAACAATAGGTGAACAGTAATATATATTGCGCTGGATCTTCTTCGAGTAAAAATTCTACAAAATCCATTTTTGGACAATATGTGTGAAGTTGGTGAAGACGACTACACATAAACAGGCTGTAGAGACTTCTGGGCAAAAAAAACAGAACAACATGTAAAATCTCATCATGGATTTCTAACGCAGATAGACACCTCACACACCGAACTGAAGGTCGCAGGTTCGAATCCCTGTCACACCAAACATGTTAACCCTTTCAACCATGGGGACCCTATAAATTATAGTCAATCCCACTAATCGTTGATAAAATAGTATCCTAAGAGTTGGCGGTAGGTGATGATGACTAGTTGCTTTTCGTCTAGCCTCATACTGCTAAATTATGGACGAGTAGTGTAGGAAGCCCTCGTGTAGCTTTGCGCGAAATTCAAAACCTTCCAAATAAACAAAATGCACCGAACAAGGCTCAATTAAAGTGGATAACCGAGGGCACTAAGTAAACAATGCGCCAGGTAGGGGTGCTGCTATTTATAGACTGTGAAACACTACAATTAAGTTATTGTTACAGTGTCATCTTCTGTCAGAAGTACGTGGCTGTAACTTTTACCTCGTTACGTAAAAGTGACTGAAAATTGGACTGGATATGAATGATTACATTTCCTTTCAAACTGTTTCAATCAATATGTAGCAGTTCCTTTTGGGTCCAGTCTTCGTGGCCTAATTATAGTCCACTCTTAATCTAACACAACACGTGTAGGTTTGTTTCTGTTTACGGCGTTTCGCGTTAGACATTCAAGTTTAGCACGTGGCAAGCTATAAGAAAGGCAGGTAGTCAACACCACCCACGGCTTATTCGTGGAAAAGTGGGATTGATAGTTACATCATAACATTTTCACGGGCAAAAGGAAGAGCATGTTCGCTAACGGGATTCGAGCCATCAACCATAAATTAAAACTATATTCTAGTATTAACATTCAGAACGTGAATAAAAGTTATTGTTATTGGTTATAGTCGTTTTCACAGTTAGTACTAATTATTTGTTACATTTCTCTCTCCTTCTTTTCATTAGTTAAATAACGATTAGTTTGTATCATTCTGTTTCAGTTGCTAATCTGCTGCCATCTTTAGGAAAATCCTACATTTTCGGTTTGTAATACCGAAATTCGATCCTAGGTCTTCTTGCTCAAATTGTTGAATGATGCCAAGACGCAGGGTATAAATTACCCAGTAATCAGTATCTAATGAAAAAAAGGGTGAACAATTAACAATTAGGCTTAAGTGATCATACGGGCTACTGACCAAAATAAGGAATAAATACACATGTTTATTTTACAACAAGGATTGCTTGGACATTTGAAATATCCAAGTTCCAAAATACGGAAAGTGAGGAGCTTAAATAAACAGGGCCTGATAATATTTTCAGTCCACAAACAATATGAGAATAAAAATTAATAAGAATGGCTAAAGTAATAGTTTTAATTCACCGAGAAGCTACAAAGGCGAAATGAAACATCATAAAAAATTATATACCAAAAACAACACCTATTAAAAATGAGCTACTTATAAGTATTAAGTAACAATCCGCAGTTAACTGTGGTGTTTTTCGCACACACAAGTTTTGTTTTATTAATAATAAATGTGCGAATAACGTTTTTATATTGTTGTACATTGTTACAATAATGATATTATTAAAGTTTTGCCTTGAAAAATGAAATAATATTTTAATAGTTGTTTCATGTACAAAACAATTGTTAAAATCAGAGAGGTTTGCATATGATTATTCCATACTTTGATTCACACCATATTTTTATGTTCCATGTCCTCAGAAACGTTTGTAAATGGATTAATTGAGACTACATCATCATGTATTGAAACGATTTCAGGTACAGTTTCTGGTTTTTCTTCAACGACAACTGGTTTTTGTAAAGGAAGTCCCTCGATATTGGTCATCTCGCCGACATTTTGTTCGTAGTTTCCCTTTTTGACAGATTTTACTTCCTGTACCACTTCCTCATCATCAGAGGCTGGTTCCTTTATTTGAGGAAAAATGTTCTTTTTGTCGACGATGAACTTGACCAAATGATCAGTTCCTTCTCGGTGAACGTTGTCTTCAGCAGGATTTACTTCATCACTGCTTTCTTTTTCATCAGTATCTTTCGGTGCCATTTCTTTCGACTGTTGAAAAATAATCTCTTTTTTAACCATAGGTGTGATTTGACCATAATCTGCTGGATGATAGATTCCTTCTTTATTAGAATTTATTTCTTCCGCATCAGCATTTATTGATGCTGTTTTCTTCAACTGAGGAAAAAAAATCATGGAATCTATCAAACCCTCCTCTTCTGGTTGGTAGTTTCCTTCTTCAACAGGATTTATTTCATCAATAGCTTCTTCATCAACAGGATCCATAGATTCTGGTTCTTCTGACTGAGGAAAAGTACTCTCTTTGCCAACCATGGAATCAATTAACCCACCTTCTTCTGTTTGGTAGATTCCTTCTTCAGTGGGATTTGTTTCATCAATGACTTCTTCATCAACAGGATCCATAGATTCTGGTTCTTCTGACTGAGGAAAAGTACTCTCTTTGCCAACCATGGAATCAATTAAACCACCTTCTTCTGGTTGGTAGATTCCTTCTTCAGTGGGATTTATTTCATCAATGTCTTCTTCATCAACAGGATCCATAGATTCTGGTTCTTCTGACTGAGGAAAAGTACTCTCTTTGCCAACCATGGAATCAATTAACCCACCTCCTTCTGGTTGGTAGATTCCTTCTTCAGTGGGATTTGTTTCATCAATGACTTCTTCATCAACAGGATCCATAGATTCTGGTTCTTCTGACTGAGGAAAAGTACTCTTTGCCAACCATGGAATCAATTAACCCACCTTCTTCTGGTTGGTAGATTCCTTCTTCAGTGGGATTTGTTTCATCAATGACTTCTTCATCAACAGGATCCATAGATTCTGGTTCTTCTGACTGAGGAAAAGTACTCTCTTTGCCAACCATGGAATCAATTAAACCACCTTCTTCTGGTTGGTAGATTCCTTCTTCAGTGGGATTTATTTCATCAATGTCTTCTTCATCAACAGGATCCATAGATTCCGGTTCCTCTGACTGAGGAAAAGTATTCTCTTCGCCAACCATGAAATCGATTAAGCTACCTTCTTCTGTTTGGGAGATTCCTTCTTCAGCGGGATTTATTTCATCAATGTCTTCTTCATCAACAGGATCCATCGATTCCGGTTCCTCTAACTGAGGAAAATTACTCTCTTTGCCAACCATAGAATCGACTAACCCACCTTCTTCTGGTTGGAAGATTCCTTCTTCAGCGGGATTTATTTCATCAATGTCTTCTTCATCAACAGGATCCATAGATTCCGGTTCCTCTGACTGAGGAAAAGTACTCTCTTTGCCAACCATGGAATCGATTAACCCACCTTCTTCTGGTTGGAAGATTCCTTCTTCAGCGGGATTTATTTCATCAATGTCTTCTTCATCAACAGGATCCATAGATTCCGGTTCCTCTGACTGAGGAAAAGTATTCTCTTTGCCATGTATAAACCTGATTATACCATCCTCCTTTGGTCGATAGTTTCCTTCTTCATCAGGATTTACTTCATCAATAATTTCTCCTTCAGCAGGATTTACTCTATCGATGACTTCTTCATCAACAGGATCTATATATTCTGGTTCCTCTGACTGAGGAAAACTACTCTCCTTGCCAACCATGTCTGGCTGGTAGAATTCCTCTTCAGCGGGATTTACTTCACTGATGACTTTTTTGTCAACATAATCTACATGTTCCTGTTCCTCTGTATTGTCATCATCTGGGAAATTGTTTACTGGGTTCACATTTAATGGCTTTACACCGTCACCAGCAGGTTTTGTGTGAACTATAATGCTCATATAAGTTTCTTTTGGAATATTCACCATGTCAGACACATCATCTGTGAAGAAAGCGTTTGTTAGCATCATATCGTTAAACAGATATTTATCATCGTCGTATCCAGGAAGTGCCTTATTTATTTCGTTTGGAGAGGACCACAACAAGTACGGAAGTTCCACGCTATTGACAAACCTGTCATCTAGAGTAAAAAAAAAATATAAATCAAATTTCACTTACTAAATGCTTAATATCTAATTTAAATTAGTAGAAAAAACAACGACTTACGCAAACAATATTTAAGGTTTATTTGTTATATATGAATTTTTAAAAACAAAAATGGTGACGTCTTCTTTTCGTTCTAATTTAATAAGTATCTTACGAAATTCCGTCAGTTTAGAAGATTTAGATTGGTCCAAAGTATATTTATGTATTAAACTGAAAATAGAAAACAATTTTTATAAGTATAATAACCAACAACTAATTTAAAGTAAATAGTGATATTCGATAAACTAAACAGTATAGCTAATACTGTTAATGAAAATAAATAATCTAATTTATTTTACAGATACTCAAAGTGTCGGCTTGAACTATAGTCGTAGAAGACGTTTGCTTGGAAAACGTGAACTTATATAATATATAACCTGTTTTCCACCAATTTGTTCTCTCCCATCACGTCAGATATGAGTGAGATCTGTACCAAGCACATTACTGCTTAAACGGTGACATTTTATAGGAGTAGTTGTTAAAGAGTACAACTGAAAACCGGTGTATATCAAGATAAAAATATAGTGAGTAAAAACTGGAATGGTTATGATGTTACGATCAATCCCACTATTCGTTGGTAAAAGAGTAGCCCAAGAGTTGGTGGTGGGTGTTTATGACTAGCTGCCTTCCCTCTAGTCTTACACTGCTAAATATGTGTATGATAGCATATGGCTATGGCTATAGCAGATAACCCTCGAGTAGCTTTGCGCGAAATTCAAAACAAACAAAATTTCATTATTTTACGTTCCAAAAGAATTCTAAAGAACTAGGAACGTTCTCGAACATTGTCTTCTGAAGTAATGTAAGAGCAAGAATCTTAATGTTATTTTCAGTGAAATCCCGAAGCAGGATTACAGTTAGGAACAGTTTTTTTTACGTGATAACCACATATATACAGAACTTTATCACACCACCTTACAAGAAAAATACTCTTAATAAATACGTGTTAAAAACATTGAAATTGTTTCAACTAATATGGATTACTCCTCTGTTTTAGTGTTTTACCATGAAAAACACCTTATGCGAAACTTTGGCTAGGCGACTGAGTCAGAGACCCCTATAAAGAAAGATGGAGCCTTTCGTAAACTTGACTTTAATTTGTAAGCATCTAGTTACAGCACCCATTACCACACTTGTAATGCGCCCATAGTTGTAAGTGTGGGGCGTGTTCAAAGGCATCGCGGAACAAACCTTGTAAACTTATGTTTGACATTGTTTCGGTTTCAGAATACAAGGCAGAAATGTACACTACAGTTACAGCACAGGAACCCTTAGAGCGTGTTATACATGTACTAATGTTTACCATAATTTATTGATATACATATACCAATGTTTACCATAATTTATTGTTATACATATACCAATGTTTACCATAATTTATTGTCATACGTATACCTGGCAGAGCCCTTACTTTGTCGCTACACACATACGTAATGGATACCGTAGTTTGCTATCATACACATATGTAGTGGATACCGTAGTTTATCTAGAATAGCATAAAATACTCGTTTCCCATTGTAGGGTTCAAATGAGTCAACTTTGCAGTAACACCTAGAAATATTCCATCCACCAAAATGAAAGCCTACCTGGAAGACCTAGCTAGAAGACTGGTGATCCACTCTACACAAACTGAAAACACCAACAAAACAGCGGACAACAACCACCAGAAATAAAACAACTTTGACATCAATTCCACCGATAACCAACAACCTATCTTTCCAGGCAGAACTGAAAACATCTATTTCCCTGAAACACCTCAAAACAGTATATTAAACAACTTTCTCAAATAATTTTCACACAAAACTATCAACATAATTTCGCAGAAAATAAAAATAAAAAACTACCTCACACAAGTTCCCCGCTAGTACAGCGGTATACAGGGGCGTAGCCAGAAATGGCCATTGGTATGTGTGTGGGGGGGTAGTTTGAGTGCTTGATGCAAGCTCCGCAGGCGCGAAGCCATGCTAGGGGGGTCAGGGAGTATGCCTCCCTGGAAAGTTTTAAATAAAAACATAAAAGAAAAGCCTGAATTATGCATTTTGAGACCACCTTTTTGGCAAATTTCAGAATGGCACACTGAGGTGTTTGTCTTATTTTTTGATCATAAATAAATATATAGGCATATATATATAACATATAACTTAAAGTTATCAGGCCCAGCAAAGTAGGCCTACAGTTCTGTCATCAACATATAAAATATAGAGTCACTCAGGAGAGTGCAAAATATATGTATAGTGTCTATAAACTGTATTCAAATATCGTGGACAGTGTATGTTCAGATTTCGTGGATTTCAAGAATTAACTTCACAAATAAACAAATTTTCGGGCAATTTTGCGCTACGGGGCAAAGGGTGATGTCAAGCTTTCAGCAAGCCTTAAAAGTACAAAGAGGAATGCTACGTATCTGAGTCCTCAAATTCAAAATGAACTCATTAATGCCTGTAGTGCTCATGTTCTTGATGCTTTGGTCAACAAGGTTAATGCTGCAAAGTGTTTCTCAATATTAGCTGATGAAACAAGAGATATTTCAGGCATTGAACAGTTTTCGCTGTGTGTTAAATATTTGCATGCCAATGACATCTCTGTTGCAATGAGAGAAGATTTTTTTCAATTACCTGTTTATGATGTGACAGGCAGAAACTTGGTTGATGTTATCATAACCAATCTGACAAAATAAGGTATTGACATGGCTTACCTGCGAGGACAAGGGTACGACGGTGCTGCCTCTATGAGTGGGAAATTCAGTAGTGTCCAGAGACACATAACTGATAAATTCCCACTTGCACCCTATGCACACTGCAGTGCCCATTCCATAAACTTGGCAATTTCTGATGCTTGTAAAGAAGTTCCTGTGCGAAATTTCATGGAAGTAATTTCTAGCATTGAAAACTGTCTCAGTACACGTTTTGGCTCTTTAGGTGGAGAATAAAGCACCTGAATCGAAAAAAAAAAGTTTGAAAGGTCTCTGCCCAACCAGGTGGGTTGAGAGGCATGACTCAGTCATTGTCTTTCTAGAATTAATCCATGCAGTTACAGATGCCCTTGAGACCATATCAGGTTGACAAGACAGATATTCTGCCACGCAAGCCAATCAATTGTTATATTCTATAACACAACCAGAATTCATCATCATTCTACTTAACATTGCTAAATTGTTTTCCTTTAGTTTATCTCTGTACAACTTACTGTAGCAACAGAACATTGATTAAGGTGCTGCGATGCATCACGCGGAAATAGTGGAAGATTTAATCCGTTTACTCAGAAATAATACTGTGAATGAATTTAACAACATTTTCTGTGAGGCTCAAACTCTGTGTAGTGAGCTTCAAATTGACATCATAATGCCAAGGTAGGCTAAAAGACAGATGTACCGTGCTAACTCACAAACCACTAGCCCTGAGGAGTACTTTCGTATTGTTGTATTTGTACCATTTGTTGACCATTTTCTTTCACAAATATGTGACCGTCTGTCCAGTCACAAAACTCTTCTTACAAACTTCATGTGTCTACTACCATCAGGATCTACCACAGAACGGTCAGAACCTACAGCACAACAATGTGACCAAATTAGAGTTGGTCAACATGTACAAGGCTGACATTGACAGCACTTCACTAGCTGCAGTAGGTGAACTTAGGGTTTGGTACAAATCACTTGCGAACAAGAGACCAAAAAATGTCATAGATACAATGTGCAATGCAGAAATGTTCCCAGTCATTTCTAGACTGTTGAAAGTATTTGCCACGCTGCCTGTGTCAACTAGCTCAGTGGAGCGTTCGTTTTCAACTCTCAGAAGACTCAAAACGTATTTGAGAAATACAACCACTGAAGATCGATTGAATGGCCTGGCCTCATTATACATTCACCGTGATATTAAAGTTGAACCAAACTGTGTTGTAGATGCTCTGGCAAGAACGAACAGGCGTTTGAGCCTTTCATAGATATTCGATTGTATTTCTCTGGTTCTGACAAAACTTGCTGTATTAAAGAGTGTTCAATCAGAAATTTGCATTTGACCATTTGTTGTGTGTGAAATTATCTGTCATGCAATCACGGATCTTTATGAAACTTCACAGGTGGCAACTGAACTTGTCTAAAAAGTTTGGGTCCATGGGGGATTTAACCCCAACCTACCCCTGGCTATGCCCCTGGCGGTATATCTACGGATTTACAACACTAAAATCAGCGGTTCGATTCCCCTCGGTGGGCTCCGCAGATAGCCCGATATGGCTTTGCTATAAAAAAACACACACCTCACACAAAAAGATACTAATTCTACAAACAACTTTAAACAAAGCAACAACATAAAAATTCAAAACGCAGATAAAGGCAATGCTATAGTTTTTATGAACACAAATGATTACATTCAAAAAATGAACAACATCTTATCAGATACAAACAAATTTAAACTACTAAACACAAAAACACATGAAAAACAATTAAGCAAAATACTACCACAAATGAGAAAAACCAACACAATCTCAGAAAATATTTATTTTTACCTACGAAAGATCGACTCATGCACACCATAACTATACGGCATCCCTAAACCTCACAAACCTGATTGTCCACTACGACCCATAACGTCGACCTACGAATCATTTAACTGCAACCTTGGTGAATATAGAGCGTAAGCATTTTATAAATATTTGACATCAGCGGGCTCCTTTTACAAAGACTCTTTCAACTTTAAATATATTTTTAATCAACTGAATAATAAAGCCTTGTTGGCCAGTCTTGATGTAACCTCCCTCTTCACAGAAGTCCCAACAACTGAAGCCAGCAAGATAGTTTCAGAACTTTATATCCAAGACCCCAACTCATTGATGCACAGCAACCAATTAGCAACCCTTATAGAATTCAGTACCACCAAAACTAACTTTATGTTTAATAACCAAAATTAACTGCAAATAAATGACCTAAGTATGGGGAATCCCGTGTCACCAGTTCTAGCCAACATTTTTAAGACACAGCTTGAATCACAAGCGATCAATTCAACCTTACACCCACCACTATATTGGTTGATGATACAATTACTGGATTCACATCTACAGAACACACACTTAGTTTTTTCAATCACGTTAACTCGATACATCGCAACATTAAGTTCACTTGTGAACAGAAAAAATTATCAAACAGCATTTATTAATCTTAAGATCACTAGAACTGATACACAATTCAAAACAGAAATCCACAAAAAAGTAGCCCAAACTGGATTATACATTCCATGGGACTCAGCACATGAAACAAAACAAAAGCTCAACATATTAAGAAACCAAATAAACACAGTCACAAAACTGTATTAACCTGATAAAATTAACGATGAAATCAACAAAATAAAACAACACTTCATCAACATCAACAAATTTCCTCAAAAAACAGTTGAAATAATTATACGCACACACCTAGACCAACAACATACAAACAACAATAAATCCCAAGATACAACAAACTAGAAAACCTTATACTGCTGCATACCATATGTTCCCGATATCAGTGAAAAAATAACCAACATTCCAATAAACACCAAACTCATTCAAAAACCAGGTACAAAACTGAAGTCCATAATATCTAAAAACTACACTGACAAACACATCACCAACATAGTTTATAAAACACAATGCAACAATTGCCACGACTTCTATATTAGAGATGGCAGAAAAACGAAAACCAGATTCAAAGAACAAAAATAAAACACCTTAACACGTTTTTGAACGCTGCAAATCAAATAAACACAACATAACCATAGAAAACACCCAGATATTAAGTAGGGAAACAAATATAAACAAACGCAAAATCAAAGAATCCCTGCTTACACAGCAACAAAAACCAAAATTAAATCAGTATAAAGGAACACCTTTATACCTATACTAATTAATAACCCAACATTCATTGCAGCGCCCCCTATAATCCCGTACCCGTTTATACCCTCGTCCCTATGACATATCTGGCAACGGTCACTTTCAAACTCTCTCTTTTTTAACCTAAAGATGACCTAGAAAGGTCGAAACGTTGTTCTTTCCTTATCAATAAAAGTGTTAATATCCATACCAGCTGTTCTAAAACACATTTTTATTTCAAGTGGGTTTCATCAAGAACAGAATCTCTTTATTCGTTACACCTTAACTTCAGCTATTACATAAGTCATCAGCCGATTAAACACAAAGATCAAAATACGAATATAACTTATCAAACTTCACCACTTTCAAAGGTAAGATTTGATAATGCACTTGTGTCTTTTAAGAGGAAAATAAGTGGGATAATTACAGCTCTATAGGTAATAATAGAAGTTTTTACAGTTTTGTTATATGATGATAATTAAATGATAATCGTAAGTTGTTCAAACAATAATAATATAATTACTGCCACCAACAACTGGTCACAGATATATTGTTAAAATGACATCGTGAGTACCAAAAGTTAATAGACCTAATATGGTCATGGACTCGAGGCCCCTACCGCCAGCCGCGGAAACATTATTGTGTTATGGTCAATCCCACTATTCTTTGGTAAAAGAGTTGGCGATGGGTGGTGATGACTAACTACCTTCTCTTTCGTCTTACACTGCTGGATTAAGGTCAGCTTGTAACAGGTGACCCTGGTGTTGCTGTCCGCGAAATTGTAAAAAATAAACACAGAACAAAACATCAAAGTCACTGTGGAGTGTCCAACTTAACTCTGGTCATGAGAAACTCAAACAGTAACAATCTTATTTTTCTATAACATCAGTGAGGACTGGAAGTCACTGTTGAGTGTACAAGTTAACAAGTCTCAAATGATGACTCAAAACAAGGCCCGGCATGGCCAAGTGTGTTAAGGCGTTCGACTCGTAAGCCGAGAGTCGCGGGTTCAAATCCCGGCTGCACCAAACATACTCCCCCTTTCAGCCGTGGGGGCATTATAATGTGACGGTCAATCCCACTATGACTAACTACTGTACCTTCCATCTAGCCGTCCCTAATTTAGTAGTACAAGACTAGAGGGAAGACAGCTAGTCATCACCACCTATCGCCAACTCTTGAACTACTCTTTCACCAACGAATAGTGGGATTCACCGTTACATTATAGCGTTCCCCACGGCTGAAAGAACGAGCATGTTTGGTGTGACGGGGGTTCGAACCGTGTTGTACATACATCTTGTCCTTTCATTATATACCGATCTGTAGTTTTTGTTTTTTCTTAGGCAGAGTATGTGATACAAGATTTTAACTATTCTCGAAATGTTACCAAAAAGTTCTGAAGATTTAGGCTTACCATTAGTGTCCACAGCTTCAAAAGGCAAAACTACGATATTTTCAGCTGCTCGCCAGCCCTCGTATTCGGACTGATCCAAAAGTCCGTTAGCATCTTTGTCATAATTTTGAGGGATCCTGCCCGGCTGATGTTCTCGAATCTGCTTTTCCGGAATGATGTTAGAAACAGGTGGACCTCGTTCTGTTTGGGTGAACACCTGAGTTTGAGTTATCGGGTTTATGTCGACAGGGCCGGTTCTCTCGTAAACTAAACTTTTGTGGTTATTTTCATTGTACACCGGTAATGCAAATGCTGTTGCCCCTAGCAACGCTAGATACAGTATCACGTGCATCATTATTAAGAAAACAGTCGCTCAAGTTCTAGTAGGTATTAAACGAAATCTTAGACACTATCCTCTATTTGTAGATTGGAGGCCAATAAGGCGGAGTCTGGCTGATGTCTTGAGCAAGCTGTCCTGGGTTTTTTACTACACTAGCGTCACCTGTTGATCGTTACTTACCTTGAAAATTTGGTCTTGCTATAAATCAGTGATTTCCCGAAAAAGAAAGTGCTGAGTAATATGAATATATACTTACAGAAAATTTAAATTAAAATAAGAATAAATTGTGTGATCATGATCAAGGGACTTGATTAAATGTACTCTACTAATTCTACTGTTAAGCCTAAATCTGAAAATCAAAAAATATAAATTAGACGTACGAAATTTGGGGATTTCGTAAATAAATTGGCTTCAGATATATACAAAAGAAGAGTAGTCTATTATACATCCCTTTTATTGAAAAATCTTGAAGGACTTAACACAAAAATTTAGTGTTAAAAGTATAATATACTAATGTTTTATGACAGTTAAAATTGAACGGTTTCTGCCTTATAACTATGACAAACAAATAACTTTAAGAAATAATTCTTGTTGATAAAAATTACAAATTATAGTTATGGACCTAATGAGTTTAAAGTTGTTAATAGATCCACTTCTGTTTCTATAAGAAGAAAATCTTCTAATTAGCTGCATGCACATTTCTTTCAGCGCGAGGTAAGAAAAGATGGTCTGTCTGTCTGTTACGAAATTTCGCGCAAAGCTACACGAGGGCTATCTGTGCTAGTTGTCCCTAATTTAGCAGTGTAAGACTAGAGGGAAGGCAGCTAGTCATCACTACCCACCGTCAACTCATGGGCTACTCTTTTACTAACAAATAGTGGGATTGACCGTCACATTACAATGCCCTCACGGCTGAAAGGGTGAGCACGTTTGGTGTAACAGGGATTCGAACCCGCAACTTTCGGATTACGAGTCGAGTGTCTTAACCACCTGGCCATGTCGGGCCTCGTAAAAAAAGACATGTAAATGTTTCGTTGAATATCAAAATCCTACAATACAGTTAATTATTACAATACGGCTTAGTTACAGGACGCTTATCGAACGATCACCGGTTCGAATCTCCTGATCTGCTTCACAAGGAGGATTTATATAGTAAAGACGGCTAATGTAGGCATGGGCGTTCGCAGGGAAGTACCTACCCCATGGAAAAAAAACTATTCTTTATTTATTTCTTTGGCGCATGTATACATTTTTAAAAATTCAATTCGCAATTTCGCACTACTTTTTCATCCTCTGGAAAACTTTGCCTCTCACTGAAAAAATTTCTGAGGATGGCAATAAATGTGGGTATTATGAAACGTTTATTTAAAACATTAAACAACTAACAACGTTTTGACTTCATTAGTTCATCATCAGGTTAAAAATAGGGATATATATATAAGTTTTTGAATAATTACTGCAGATTTGCATGGATTATAAACTTTGATTAATTAAATGGCCCGGCAGCTAAGGCACTTTACTCGTAATCTGATGGTCCCAGGATCGAATCCCAGTCACCCAAACATGCTCGCCTTTTCAGCCATGGGAGCGTTATAAATCCACGATCAATCCCACTATTCGTTGGTAAAAGAGTAGGCCAAGAGTTGGCGGTGGGTGGTTATAAATAGTAGCCTTCCCTCTAGTCTTATACTGCTAAATTAGGGACGGCTAGCGCAGTCGCAGATAGCTTAGTTGCTTTGCACCATAAAACACCAAATTAACCAACCAACCAGCTAGCGCAGATAGCCCTCGTGTGCCTTTGCGCGAAATTCAAAATAAACCAAATCCTTACTCGAGCATAGAAAGGAAACAATACAGAAGTTAGATGTTCAAAACATAGAACATTACGATTGTTACATGTTCCATCACTGGATGTTAATAGTCAATATTTACAGTTTTCGAAGACAGGATTTTTAACTACATTTATAAACTAACTCTTAATTTAGGTACGTTATTTGCATTCGTACAAAACCCGGATATCTAGGTTTAGGTTTGTATTTTTCTTTTATGAGCTATGATATGTTACGGTTTCGTTGCGTTTATGAATAATTAACTTAATTTCGATGTGTAAAATAAAAAGTGGTTTAAGTATTCTCATTTTGAAATGCTAGTTTGGTTGTTGAATTTCGCGAAAAACTTCACAAGAGCAACATGAAAGAGCCCGACTAAACGTTGAAAAGATAGACGAAAGGGAAGGCAGCTAGTCAACACCACACACCGCCAAATCTTGGGCTACACTTTACCAATGAATATTAGGGCTAGCCAGCACGTTATAATGATCCCATGACTGAAAATACGAATATGTTTTGCCACAGGTTTCGATCCCCCTACACGCAGTTTGTGGCTCGAACGTCCTAACAAAGAAGGATATGTTAGACCATTTTTAAATGCACTATAAGTTTTGTTTGGCCAGTAATTTTTCACAAAACGATAATTCCTAGAAAAAAAATATTGTACAGTTTTTATATATTAACTAATGATATAAAAACAAACTATCCACGTTGTTGTTGTGTGCAATGGAAACATTTTTGTTTACGTACTTACGCTGTATTTCAATAATAATTTAATGTAAATGAATAAATTAATAGAGTAAGTAATGGTTATTAGTTCTTAATCGCTTTGATTCAAAGAAAAATAGGCCTGACATAACCTCGTGGTCAGGGCGCTCGACTCCCAGTCTGCGGGTCGCACACTAAAATTCTTGTTACCGAACATGCTCACATTTTTTAGCCGTTGGGGCGTTATTATGTGATGGTTAATTGAATAGAGTCCTTGTGGCGGCGGATGTTGCCGGCTGTTTGCCTTCCTTCTGACAAGTTAGGCTATACTTGAACCTCGCAGCCCACGTACGTGTAAGGTCAGTTAATTTTGAACGTTAAATTTAATCCAAAAGAATTTTAAAAACAGCGAAGTTTTTAATTTCAGTATGATTTCAGACATACTGTACAAATTATTTAAGTACAGAAACTGTTGTAGCTTTAATCTATTCAAAATGGTAGGCGATACGACACGTATCTAAATACATGAGTTTTACCAACGATTTCTTACAAAGTTTCACAGGCATGTCTGTAACTTACTATCTATAATACTAACATTGTCTTATACAGGCATACTTCACAGTGATTTATCATATTCTCAGGTTTGATTAACTAAATGTTAGCTCACAAGAGAAGTTAAATAAAGTTAATATCTGTGTATTTTGTTATTGTTAAGTTATTATTGTATATTATGTTTTTATAAAATTAATTAAGACAACATGTTGTACTCAATACTTATCTTTCTTTATTAAATCATTAATTTTTAACATAAATATTTTATTAGAAATTCTGATTTTTGTTATACAGAAAACTTAATGTTTAATGAAAGCTTACCAAATTTCGACAGAAACACAAATCATATCGTATCGATACAAATTAAGAAAATAGCCAGCTGTGGTCCGCCGTGTGCACATTCACCAAACGATATAGTTCCAATTTACTCTAATATTTTAATTGTGTATCTGAAACAAAACGTTCCGATGTTTAAAAGAAAAGCTAGGACGAGGAATAGAATAAAAACTAAATGTTCAATTAATGAAAAACTGATTTCACCTAAAATATCGATCACACTTAATCAATAAACTTATTGGTTTCATGTAGAAAAAACAAATGTTAAAAAGCAATAAAACCACATACATACAAAATGTTCTGATGATAATACTAACTTGGATTAACAAGAAGTTCGAGTGTCTGTTAGATGTCTTTTTATTTATGTCTTAACACAACGATTAATTTATTGTATGTACAAACGACATTACATGTATCGTTCAGTTGGGTAACAGTAGTAACGATATATTATTTTAAGGGGTTTCGATACTCGTGATGGACAGGGCACAGATAGTTCATTGTATATCTTTGTGCTTAACCACAAACAAATGGTATATTACTACATGCTCAATTCAATGGAATTTTCAGCGTCTGAGGTAAGAATACCACAAGTAAGGTTGTGAAATGGTAAATATTTAAAGGATGGTAAAAAGACCGGTGCACCTGTAGGGAAATCACCTGTAGAGTGGAAAGGAAGGTTATGTTATTACTTAGTAAAACCACAATAAATAAATGTTTTAAACTTTTTAATCCATGAGAAATGTTATCGAATAAAAGATACTTTATATACAAATCTACGATATATAGATGTGTTAGATGCTTGTTATTGGTTAGTTTTCAATCTCGCGTAAAGTACTCGAGGGCTATATGCGCTAGCTGTCCCTAATTTTGTAGTGTAAGACTAGAAGGCAGCTTGTCATAACTACCCACAGCCAACTTTTAGGCTAGTCTTTTTACCAACGAATAGGGGAATTGACCGTCACATAACGCCCCCAGGGCTGAAAGGGCGAGCATGTTTGGTGTGACGGGAATTCGAACTCGCAACCTCAGGATTACGAATCGAGTGCCTTAACTACCTGGTCATGTCAGGCCGAGATGCTTGTTATACAAGTTTCATATACATGTAAACAGTGAGACAAAATCGGAGAAATATATTTTAAAAGTTTGCAATTATGAATTGACATGAACGTTAGAAGTTGCCGTAAATCGGAGACACGGGCAAATAAAGTAACGTGTTTTATAAAGCATATGAGAAACGTATACAAATTATAATAACGTATTTTAAAAAAAACCTATGAAATGTAGGTCTTACACATTTCATTTTTACGAACCTCTGTACACGTAACAAAAGCCCAGAACCAAAGAAATGATTAAAGATATAAATTTTTAAAAAAAATTGTGTGAAATGCATATTTTTTAAACTGTATCGTGGTGTCACCTGGTAGTGGTTTTGCTTTTGAAAATCTTAACAATGGTAAATTTTTTTTGTTCCATGGGTCAGTTCCAGTGTTCGATTTTACGTGAAGTTGAAAATAAATTCATTAGAGAACAAACTGATATTCAGTTTACTTTCAACTTGTTTTTTTTTTTAATTTCGATCGAGAATTAGACAGTCAAAACTTTAGAAGGGTGTATGGAACTGCTAAATGTACTCATATGTAACCTTGATAAGTTACCACTACACTGAGTAAAGTATAAGACTATAATGAACAGGGAGAACATTCTTATAAAATAAAAATGAGTTACTTCAGCTTCTGAATTCGAAACCTGTTTTTTAGTGTCATAACTCCTTACTTAACTTTGAACCACAGGCGAGTTCAGATCATTCTATTAAGGGCATTGTATTATACAGTTTTGGTCTGAATTTTGTGCAAGAGGACATTTCGCATTAACCGTCCCTAATTTAGCAATGTAAGACCAGAAGGATGGCAGTTAGTCATCATCACTTACTGCTAACTCTTCAGGTACTCTTTTACCAACGAATAGTGGGATTGACCTACACTTATAATGCCCCCCCCCGGTTGAAAGGGCGAGCATGTTTGCTATGGCGGGTATTCGAACCCATGACCCTCAGATTACGAATTAAGCGTCTTAACCACCTAGCCATTTGTTGTATAGATATTGTATTTGCTCAGTCTGTTGATTGTTTATTTAAAGTCAAACAATAATACACATACAATGGGCAGCCTGTGCTCTGTTCACCAAGGTTATAGAAACCTGGATTCTAGCATTGCAATCCACTGAAATACCGCTGTGCCACTTGGGGACAGTGTATTGAAACTAATGATCTTGCAAATTTGTGGTTTATAAATTTGCTAAACCACAATGAGCTAATTTACTTTAAATACACTGGTAATCAATAGTAGGGTCTGGTAAGGATTCCAAATAATTCACAGGCCGAGAAACCGACCAATCAGAGTATTGGTTACGATATAATTATGTGCTTATGTACTAATAACATGTTATAAATGTGTATATATATATTAATAACACGCTAAAAGTGTTGCTAACGTTTCCAGTATAACAACTCAAAAGTTTCCAAAACTGGAACTTTTTCGATTATCACTTACCTTACCTGGTCGTCAGTGGGGCTAGCGCCTAAACGGCTCTGGCTATCACTACAAACTTTTTCCAATTTACTTGACTGGTCTGTAAGTGTTCGCTTTTTGATATTTCGATAAAAATCCATACATACAGATATATATATTTAGGTATAATATAAGTGGTAAATATATCATGTTTGTACTTAAATATATTTTCAACTCAGTTCAACCCATCGGATGGCACTACATATCGATGAATAAACACGTGACAGTTTCTAAGGGTAAAGTATGTACTTTATAGGGGTATAACAAAAAAGTAAACAGACCAGAGTATTAACAATTATTAATTTTAAAATGAAATGGGAATCCTCCTATAAAACGTAATGAAACAAAAATTAAAACTCCAATCAGAAATAATTAATAAAATTTAATTGTTAGATTAGCCTGCCTCCCCCATCCCACAGTGACAAAGAGATATGTCTGCAGACTCACACCACTAGAGCCCGGGTTGTGATATCCGTGGTGGGCAGAGCACACACAGCCCATTGTGTAACTTTGTGCCTAATTGAAAAAACACACAGAAAACAAACTAATTTATCCTGTATATAAGTGTATATAGCTGCCAAGGTAAGGTTTAAAATTTTAAAATTGTGAATGTGATTTTAATTTTGTTTCATTACATTATATAACATGATCCTTACTACATTTTAAAATTCATAATTTTTAACAAACCCATGAACCACTGAGAAGACGGGTAATTTTTATGAAAGCCTGTTAATTGCCTGTCAGAAAAAGCGAAATTTCAGAGGGGTTAGCTGACTCAAAGGAGAAAAAGAAATGTAAGCTGTAAAGATATGAAAAGATAAGTGTACATATCGTAGTAAACCTCACAAAACTTTGTTGATCGACGATGGCATAATATTTCACTATAAGCCCGATAGATGGGGATACAAAAATGTGAGTTTTTTATTGTAAAAATATTTAGTCTATAGGAATGATATGCGTTATTGTAGTTGTTATTATTTACAATTAATTCGCGTAAATAGAATATTTTTTTACCGTCAATACGTGTATAACATTTAATAAACGATTGAATAATTTTATTCATTAGGTTACGTTAAAACTAAATAAAAATTTAATTACATTTAATAAATGGTGGCAACGGCTGAGGTTAAACAAAGGTAAACACATTGTGTTTGTTACTAAACACAAAGATACACAATGGGCTATTTGTATTGAAACTCGGTTTCTAGCAATATAAGTCCGCAGACATACTGCTGTCCCGCTGTGGGGTAAATAGAAACTGACCAATGAAATTCACGTTCGAAGTGAATAATATCAACAAGTTCAACAATAGCGGTTTTGGCGTCTACAACAATATATTTGTTTATATTTTATTAACTTTCAGAACTTAACTGACAATTTTTATATATCTGAGCTTCTACTTAACAAATCAAAGTTTAATAATTTTATAACTACATAAATATAGAAACCATATTATATTAGTTTATATTTTCTTTCTTCAGTCTAAATATCTACCGTAAGATAAAACATATACTTTAATTAAGGGCGAAATTTTAAAACAATCCTTTCAACAATACACACATGTTAAAATACACCCTCAATATAAGCAAGCTTTTCATAAATTTAGTGGAATAACCAACTTTGCACATGGGATTAAAACAGCTTTCATAACGTTCGCAATACATTAAACTATATTTCTGATTGGATTTATTCATTAATGTGATTTTAGTTTTCATTTATATCGGTAAACAAATCAGGCCATAAACTAGCAATATTCGTTCCTTTTGTTTTTTCCTTAAATTTTTCCCTCAAAAGTTTTGACTGAGAAGCAGAAAAATAATTTTTCCAGTCGCCCACAACTCCTTTTCGAACGAATTTCATTTCTTTAGGCATTTCTAACTTTTTGTTTTTAAAGTACTCGTTGACATATTTAAGCCCTTCAGGTGAATCATTCCGCCATAAAACAGGATTGGAATAAAAGTTTTCCATTTGTTCATTCAAATGTTTCCTCATATAACCTGAACTCGTCTGATAAAGAATCTTATCCATTAATTTTTCATCAGATTCCAACAAATCTTTGTACGTTTGACCCAGGAAACTAGCAATCTTCAAGATAACAGCTCGTGTGTCAGCTTTCATTTCCTCGTAAGTGATGAACAAGACGTTGAGATCGTGTCTGTGTTCATACCACGATAAAAGATGGTCGAAGTAATCACCCCAATCATTTTCGCCATTTATAAATACCTCAAAGAAATCGTCGAATGTTCCATCTGTAAACTGATACTCTGGAAACATCTTAGTGTGATGGTAAAAGGAAACACAACAATCTTTAGGGTTTCTAGCTACATAGATGTATTTCGCTTTAGGAGAGTAAGGGTTTAAATGAAATGGCAGGTGTGTTTTGATGGCTCCGGGACGTGGCATGTCTTCTGCAGTTTTGGGCCCTAACATTTCCATAAAAGGAGAACGTCTTTGAAAATCTTCAAAGCTTTCGAAAGGCTTCCCTTTGCTTAGAATATTGTGTACAATATGTTGTGCCCAGGTTGTTCCACATTTCGGAAAAGTTACGACAAAAATATCATCATCTCTTGGTTTGTATTGGACAGTGCCTCTCACGCATTCAGGAGAAAAGGAAATATTCATTGGCAAACCAAAAATTTGTTGATACATAGGCTTCTTCCTGACTTGGGCCATTTTACCTGTTTTTTTTCTGAAACGAGAAAATATTTTGTATTAGTTTAGTTATTATTTTTGTATACATTTAAAACTTGTATTAATCATACTGGAGTTAACCCTAATGGTATTTAAGAAGAAATGAGAGTTGGATGAAACATAAAACTCCATTACTTTGCTTAGTAATAACGTAGGTATTAATATGTAATACACTAAATTTGTAATTCAACAGGACTAACTGATAAAGTAAAATATTACAACCCAACAAGTCAAAGTAATGAAGTAAAAGCTTAACATTTACCAAATCAAAGTGATTGGGTATTATGGATAAATATGTTGTTGATATCATGTAACCAATTTCAGAAATCCTCATTTTACTTCGCTTGTTGATAAGTCTGTCAAGAACATGGTTTAGATTACACAGCTGACAAAGAATGTCCAATTGAGTTGTTTAGAAAATACGGAAGAGTCATGGCTGTACACCTAGTTATGTAATTCTATTGTTGTCCAAGAGATGCCGCCACTTCAGTAAGTACACACGTTCGTTCTGTTCGAGTGGTAAGAAACCCGACCTATTTTAGCTCCACAGTTCTAAAATATTATTTCGTTTTAGTGATGAATTTTTCTTTGATATTAGAATAGCCTCATAAATATTTAAAATATTAATTAGAGTAAAATAATAAACATTTACTGAATGTGAATCATCTTATGGTGAACACAGAGGTTTGTAAATTTCGCTTAATACTAAATATTCTATCTGGTTTTGAGCACATGGCAACATAATGGGATATCCATGCTGTACCCATCGTAAGGATTGAGTTCTGAAAATATTAGCGTTATACGCTCTCAACCAAACCTAAACAACAATAAAATTACTGGCTTTTTATTATATAGCTTTATTCGTTGAAAGATGTAATAATAAAGCCTTTTAACTATTTTACTGTGACATTTTTACTGAAACAAACAAAAACGACAAGCTACCCAATCCAGTTTTCCTCGATTAAAACAGAACATTTTTGGCCATTTGTACTGGATAAAAAGAAGACATTTCCCACAGTTCTTTGGCGTTGTGGCTGCGAAAAGGTGACTGAAATATGTCAGTGCATCACAAACTAAACTAGCAAGCACAAGAAACATGGAAGTCTACAAATGACACAAAGTGGTATTAAAGAACCGTTTAGAACCACCTATACAGATGTGGCTGCTTTCAAAATGTTTCTGTCAGCTTGTTCTACTTCTGACTATCGTGAAATTTCGACCTTCCCAACCGAATTACAAAGGCATAAAAGGTTTAGATCTGTTTAATTAATTATGCTGAGAATGTGGCTTTATTAATATATACTGAATCTAATCTCAGCGGTTAGACCATAGTACTAGTGTTAGACCATAGTACTAGTGTTAGACCATAGTACTAGTAGACAGTATGAAGACTTGAGGATGATGTATTACACTTAAATATTTATCAGTTAACAAACAAAAGGCCCGGCTTTGCCAGGTGGATTAAGGCGTCCGATTCGTAATCTGAGGGTCGCGGGTTCGAATCTCCGTTACACCAAACATGTTCACCCTTTCAGCAGTGGGAGCTTTATAATGTGACGGTCAATCCCACTATTCGTTAGTAAAAGAGTAGCCAAAGAATTGGGTGGCGATGACTAGCTGCCTTCTCTCTAGACTTACGCTGCTAAATTAGGGATTGTTAGCGCAGCATAGCCCTCGCGTAGCTTTGCGTGAAATTCAAACAAATGAAAACTTGTCTCTAAAAGATACGTCCAAAACCACCACCTTTGGGAGTTTCCAGATCGAATGCACTTTTATTACTTAGCAAATAGTAGTGTAAAGACATTACTTGGCTACTTATTAAAAAACACTTTATATAAGGTTTTTCATATAAATGTAAATGATTAATTACAAACCACTAGAAATACAATATAATGACTTTTCACTTTTGTATTAGTTTGTTATTTTTGCGAGATGTTTGAATATTAAGAAAATTTAGTTATGACCCTACAGTCCAGTTTGGCGTAGCCTAATGGGTATCATGTCCAGATTTTAAACCAGGCGACTGACCATTTGTGTTCTCTTGCTACAAAAACGAGACCCACGAGTCCATGAGAACAACATAAGAGTGACTGTCAAATTCCTCCGTTCGATTAGATAAGAGTAGTTCAATCCTTGGTGGTGAATGATGCTGAGTAGTTACCATATATTAAGTCTAGCAGTTTAAAAGTAAGAACAGCCATGTATCTTTGAGCAAGAGCTCTAAAACAAAAAAAAATCTTATCACCCCTAAAACAGAAATAAATCGTATATGCTACAACTACCACGCAGCGGGTATTTAATTTTACCAAAAAGAAAGTGTATCAATTACAGAGTTCTCGAAAACGATTTTCTTTCTTTACATTATTCGTTTATGTGTGTGTGTGTGTGTGTGTTTTCGGTTAGAATAACGTATTTTCAGGTAAAACAACTATTTCACAGAGTATTAAGAAAGCTTCACAAGATGTCCGATGGACATCACGGTACAGATAACGCTTCGTTACTTTACGACATCTGAAGAAATTTATCAAACAAGAGAAAAAGACAAATACGACACGTACAAGACTATGATCTTCAATAACAAACAGAGTCAAACCGATTAGTTTCTTAACATCTGTGCATTGCGAGTTCCCTCTATGCTAAAACGTAACACGTGAACAAAGCCAGGCTGCTCAGAGCACACACTTTATCTCGAGCCACTACACAATTTCCCATGTCAAAAGATAGTTGTCTATTCTAGAAGCGCCCGGCATGGCCAGGTGGTTAAAGCAGTCGACTCGTAATCTGAGGGTCTCGGGTTCGAGTCTCCGTCACACCAAACATGCTCGCTATTTCAGCTCTGAGGGCGTTATAATGTTATGGTCAATCCCACAATCCCATTAACTCTTGGGCTACTCTTTTACCAGCAAATAGTGGGATTGGCCGTTACCTTATAACGCCCCCACAGCTGAAAGGGCGAGCATGTTTGGTGCGACAGGGATTTGAACCTGCGACCCTTAGATTGCGAGTCGAATGCCTCAATCCACCTGGCCATGCCGAGTCAAATGGTTTCGTTGACACGATAGATGGATGACAAAGTATTATATATATTCTAATTTATTTTCACTAATACTTTTGAAGGAATACATGAGCACATATGCTGCTATTTTTCTGCCCTTGTCTCTGAAGTGCCGATAGTGAAGGTAACTGTTCCAGCTATATATATCTTGGGACTTACAACGCTAGAAACCGGGTTTCGATACTCATAGTGGGCAGAGTATAGATAGCCCATTATGAAGCTTTGTGCCTAACTACAAGCAAAACAACATGCATTATGTGTGTATATTAAATGATTTAATTAACTAATTTAAAGTTGTACATAGGATTTAACTTGAACAAAAATACGTATGTGTACCACACAAAGACCCAAGACAACCCTTAATGAAGCAAATACTCATTCACTTATACATGTACACTAAATTCACATGACAATTAAATAACTAGAAAATAATTAAATAACTATACACAATTTCAGACAAGGTGGAGTTTTGATAGCAAGTTCTCCAGTGCAGCCATAGATTTCAGTAAGGAACTCCAATTTCTCTGCTCTTGTCTCTGAAGTAGATGGTGTGGTGCCAGTAGAGGATGTCACTGCTCTAGCTATTGTCTCTATGACTGGTTGTTGTGGTGCCAGTAGTGGAAGTCACTGCTCCAGCTATTGTCTCTATGACTGGTTTGTGTGGTGCCAGTAGTGGAAGTCACTGCTTCAGCTATTGTCTCTATGACTGGTTTGTGTGGTGCCAGTAGTGGAAGTCACTGCTCCAGCTATTGTCTCTATGACTGGTTTGTGTGGTGCCAGTAGTGGAAGTCACTGTTCCAGCTATTGTCTCTATGACTGGTTTGTGTGGTGCCAGTAGTGTAAGTCACTGCTCCAGCTATTGTCTCTATGACTGGTTGGTGTGGTGCCAGTAGTGGAAGTCACTGCTCCAGCTATTGTCTCTATGACTGGTTTGTGTGGTGCCAGTAGTGTAAGTCACTGCTCCAGCTATTGTCTCTATGACTGGTTTGTGTGGTGCCAGTAGTGTAAGTCACTGCTCCAGCTATTGTCTCTATGACTGGTTTGTGTGGTGCCAGTAGTGTAAGTCACTGCTCCAGCTATTGTCTCTATGACTGGTTTGTGTGGTGCCAGTAATGGAAGTCACTGCTCCAGCTATTGTCTCTATGACTGGTTGTTGTGGTGCCAGTAGTGGAAGTCACTGCTCCAGCTATTGTCTCTACGACTGGTGCGATGAATGCATTTTAGTCATCACTCCTGGGGTTATGGCGAGAGTTATGGAGCAGTGACTTCCACTTTTATACACTTCTGTTTATGACATAACTCTGCAAAGGTCCTGTCAGGATGATGGATGTGATGGTCTCACTGAAAGTGAACACGTGTTATAACATAAAGGTCCTGTCAGGATGATGGATGTGATGGTCTCACTGAAAGTGAACACGTGTTATAACATAAAGGTCCTGTCAGGATGATGGATGTGATGGTCTCACTGAAAGTGAACACGTGTTATAACATAAAGGTCCTGTCAGGATGATGGATGTGATGGTCTCACTGAAAGTGAACACGTGTTATAACATAAAGGTCCTGTCAGGATGATGGATGTGATGGTCTCACTGAAAGTGAACACGTGTTATAACATAAAGGTCCTGTCAGGATGATGGATGTGATGGTCTCACTGAAAGTGAACACGTGTTATAACATAAAGGTCCTGTCAGGATGATGGATGTGATGGTCTCACTGAAAGTGAACACGTGTTATAACATAAAGGTCCTGTCAGGATGATGGATGTGATGGTCTCACTGAAAGTGAACACGTGTTATAACATAAAGGTCCTGTCAGGATGATGGATGTGATGGTCTCACTGAAAGTGAACACGTGTTATAACATAAAGGTCCTGTCAGGATGATGGATGTGATGGTCTCACTGAAAGTGAACACGTGTTAT
This sequence comes from Tachypleus tridentatus, assembly GCF_004210375.1. Classification (NCBI taxonomy): domain Eukaryota; kingdom Metazoa; phylum Arthropoda; class Merostomata; order Xiphosura; family Limulidae; genus Tachypleus; species Tachypleus tridentatus. Next base: position 44,349,722 of record NC_134829.1, on the reverse strand, counting down.
AACATAAAGGTCCTGTCAGGATGATGGATGTGATGGTCTCACTGAAAGTGAACACGTGTTATAACATAAAGGTCCTGTCAGGATGATGGATGTGATGGTCTCACTGAAAGTGAACACGTGTTATAACATAAAGGTCCTGTCAGGATGATGGATGTGATGGTCTCACTGAAAGTGAACACGTCCTGTTGATGGATGTGACACTGAAAGGTCCTGTCAGGATGATGGATGTGATGGTCTCACTGAAAGTGAACACGTGTTATAACATAAAGGTCCTGTCAGGATGATGGATGTGATGAAAGTGAACACGTGTTATAACATAAAGGTCCTGTCAGGATGATGGATCTCACTGAAAGTGAACACGTGTTATAACATAAAGGTCCTGTCAGGATGATGGATGTGATGGTCTCACTGAAAGTGAACACGTGTTATAACATAAAGGTCCTGTCAGGATGATGGATGTGATGGTCTCACTGAAAGTGAACACGTGTTATAACATAAAGGTCCTGTCAGGATGATGGATGTGATGGTCTCACTGAAAGTGAACACGTGTTATAACATAAAGGTCCTGTCAGGATGATGGATGTGATGGTCTCACTGAAAGTGAACACGTGTTATAACATAAAGGTCCTGTCAGGATGATGGATGTGATGGTCTCACTGAAAGTGAACACGTGTTATAACATAAAGGTCCTGTCAGGATGATGGATGTGATGGTCACTCACTGAAAGTGAACACGTGTTATAACATAAAGGTCCTGTCAGGATGATGGATGTGATGGTCTCACTGAAAGTGAACACGTGTTATAACATAAAGGTCCTGTCAGGATGATGGATGTGATGGTCTCACTGAAAGTGAACACGTGTTATAACATAAAGGTCCTGTCAGGATGATGGATGTGATGGTCTCACTGAAAGTGAACACGTGTTATAAGTCCTGTCAACACGTGAACACGTTATAACATAAAGGTCCTGTCAGGATGATGGATGTGATGGTCTCACTGAAAGTGAACATAACGTGTTATAACACTAAAGTGAACACGTCCTGTCAGGATGATGGATGTGATGGTCTCACTGAAAGTGAACACGTGTTATAACATAAAGGTCCTGTCAGGATGATGGATGTGATGGTCTCACTGAAAGTGAACACGTGTTATAACATAAAGGTCCTGTCAGGATGATGGATGTGATGGTCTCACTGAAAGTGAACACGTGTTATAACATAAAGGTCCTGTCAGGATGATGGATGTGATGGTCTCACTGAAAGTGAACACGTGTTATAACATAAAGGTCCTGTCAGGATGATGGATGTGATGGTCTCACTGAAAGTGAACACGTGTTATAACATAAAGGTCCTGTCAGGATGATGGATGTGATGGTCTCACTGAAAGTGAACACGTGTTATAACATAAAGGTCCTGTCAGGATGATGGATGTGATGGTCTCACTGAAAGTGAACACGTGTTATAACATAAAGGTCCTGTCAGGATGATGGATGTGATGGTCTCACTGAAAGTGAACACGTGTTATAACATAAAGGTCCTGTCAGGATGATGGATGTGATGGTCTCACTGAAAGTGAACACGTGTTATAACATAAAGGTCCTGTCAGGATGATGGATGTGATGGTCTCACTGAAAGTGAACACGTGTTATAACATAAAGGTCCTGTCAGGATGATGGATGTGATGGTCTCACTGAAAGTGAACACGTGTTATAACATAAAGGTCCTGTCAGGATGATGGATGTGATGGTCTCACTGAAAGTGAACACGTGTTATAACATAAAGGTCCTGTCAGGATGATGGATGTGATGGTCTCACTGAAAGTGAACACGTGTTATAACATAAAGGTCCTGTCAGGATGATGGATGTGATGGTCTCACTGAAAGTGAACACGTGTTATAACATAAAGGTCCTGTCAGGATGATGGATGTGATGGTCTCACTGAAAGTGAACACGTGTTATAACATAAAGGTCCTGTCAGGATGATGGATGTGATGGTCTCACTGAAAGTGAACACGTGTTATAACATAAAGGTCCTGTCAGGATGATGGATGTGATGGTCTCACTGAAAGTGAACACGTGTTATAACATAAAGGTCCTGTCAGGATGATGGATGTGATGGTCTCACTGAAAGTGAACACGTGTTATAACATAAAGGTCCTGTCAGGATGATGGATGTGATGGTCTCACTGAAAGTGAACACGTGTTATAACATAAAGGTCCTGTCAGGATGATGGATGTGATGGTCTCACTGAAAGTGAACACGTGTTATAACATAAAGGTCCTGTCAGGATGATGGATGTGATGGTCTCACTGAAAGTGAACACGTGTTATAACATAAAGGTCCTGTCAGGATGATGGATGTGATGGTCTCACTGAAAGTGAACACGTGTTATAACATAAAGGTCCTGTCAGGATGATGGATGTGATGGTCTCACTGAAAGTGAACACGTGTTATAACATAAAGGTCCTGTCAGGATGATGGATGTGATGGTCTCACTGAAAGTGAACACGTGTTATAACATAAAGGTCCTGTCAGGATGATGGATGTGATGGTCTCACTGAAAGTGAACACGTGTTATAACATAAAGGTCCTGTCAGGATGATGGATGTGATGGTCTCACTGAAAGTGAACACGTGTTATAACATAAAGGTCCTGTCAGGATGATGGATGTGATGGTCTCACTGAAAGTGAACACGTGTTATAACATAAAGGTCCTGTCAGGATGATGGATGTGATGGTCTCACTGAAAGTGAACACGTGTTATAACATAAAGGTCCTGTCAGGATGATGGATGTGATGGTCTCACTGAAAGTGAACACGTGTTATAACATAAAGGTCCTGTCAGGATGATGGATGTGATGGTCTCACTGAAAGTGAACACGTGTTATAACATAAAGGTCCTGTCAGGATGATGGATGTGATGGTCTCACTGAAAGTGAACACGTGTTATAACATAAAGGTCCTGTCAGGATGATGGATGTGATGGTCTCACTGAAAGTGAACACGTGTTATAACATAAAGGTCCTGTCAGGATGATGGATGTGATGGTCTCACTGAAAGTGAACACGTGTTATAACATAAAGGTCCTGTCAGGATGATGGATGTGATGGTCTCACTGAAAGTGAACACGTGTTATAACATAAAGGTCCTGTCAGGATGATGGATGTGATGGTCTCACTGAAAGTGAACACGTGTTATAACATAAAGGTCCTGTCAGGATGATGGATGTGATGGTCTCACTGAAAGTGAACACGTGTTATAACATAAAGGTCCTGTCAGGATGATGGATGTGATGGTCTCACTGAAAGTGAACACGTGTTATAACATAAAGGTCCTGTCAGGATGATGGATGTGATGGTCTCACTGAAAGTGAACACGTGTTATAACATAAAGGTCCTGTCAGGATGATGGATGTGATGGTCTCACTGAAAGTGAACACGTGTTATAACATAAAGGTCCTGTCAGGATGATGGATGTGATGGTCTCACTGAAAGTGAACACGTGTTATAACATAAAGGTCCTGTCAGGATGATGGATGTGATGGTCACTGAAAGTGAACACGTGTTATAACATAAAGGTCCTGTCAGGATGATGGATGTGATGGTCTCACTGAAAGTGAACACGTGTTATAACATAAAGGTCCTGTCAGGATGATGGATGTGATGGTCTCACTGAAAGTGAACACGTGTTATAACATAAAGGTCCTGTCAGGATGATGGATGTGATGGTCTCACTGAAAGTGAACACGTGTTATAACATAAAGGTCCTGTCAGGATGATGGATGTGATGGTCTCACTGAAAGTGAACACGTGTTATAACATAAAGGTCCTGTCAGGATGATGGATGTGATGGTCTCACTGAAAGTGAACACGTGTTATAACATAAAGGTCCTGTCAGGATGATGGATGTGATGGTCTCACTGAAAGTGAACACGTGTTATAACATAAAGGTCCTGTCAGGATGATGGATGTGATGGTCTCACTGAAAGTGAACACGTGTTATAACATAAAGGTCCTGTCAGGATGATGGATGTGATGGTCTCACTGAAAGTGAACACGTGTTATAACATAAAGGTCCTGTCAGGATGATGGATGTGATGGTCTCACTGAAAGTGAACACGTGTTATAACATAAAGGTCCTGTCAGGATGATGGATGTGATGGTCTCACTGAAAGTGAACACGTGTTATAACATAAAGGTCCTGTCAGGATGATGGATGTGATGGTCTCACTGAAAGTGAACACGTGTTATAACATAAAGGTCCTGTCAGGATGATGGATGTGATGGTCTCACTGAAAGTGAACACGTGTTATAACATAAAGGTCCTGTCAGGATGATGGATGTGATGGTCTCACTGAAAGTGTACACGTGTTAAACATAAAGGTCCTGTCAGGATGATGGATGTGATGGTCACTGAAAGTGAACACGTGTTATAACATAAAGGTCCTGTCAGGATGATGGATGTGATGGTCTCACTGAAAGTGAACACGTGTTATAACATAAAGGTCCTGTCAGGATGATGGATGTGATGGTCTCACTGAAAGTGAACACGTGTTATAACATAAAGGTCCTGTCAGGATGATGGATGTGATGGTCTCACTGAAAGTGAACACGTGTTATAACATAAAGGTCCTGTCAGGATGATGGATGTGATGGTGAAAGTGAACACGTGTTATAACATAAAGGTCCTGTCAGGATGATGGATGTGATGGTCTCACTGAAAGTGAACACGTGTTATAACATAAAGGTCCTGTCAGGATGATGGATGTGATGGTCTCACTGAAAGTGAACACGTGTTATAACATAAAGGTCCTGTCAGGATGATGGATGTGATGGTCTCACTGAAAGTGAACACGTGTTATAACATAAAGGTCCTGTCAGGATGATGGATGTGATGGTCTCACTGAAAGTGAACACGTGTTATAACATAAAGGTCCTGTCAGGATGATGGATGTGATGGTCTCACTGAAAGTGAACACGTGTTATAACATAAAGGTCCTGTCAGGATGATGGATGTGATGGTCTCACTGAAAGTGAACACGTGTTATAACATAAAGGTCCTGTCAGGATGATGGATGTGATGGTCTCACTGAAAGTGAACACGTGTTATAACATAAAGGTCCTGTCAGGATGATGGATGTGATGGTCTCACTGAAAGTGAACACGTGTTATAACATAAAGGTCCTGTCAGGATGATGGATGTGATGGTCATCACTGAAAGTGAACACGTGTTATAACATAAAGGTCCTGTCAGGATGATGGATGTGATGGTCTCACTGAAAGTGAACACGTGTTATAACATAAAGGTCCTGTCAGGATGATGGATGTGATGGTCTCACTGAAAGTGAACACGTGTTATAACATAAAGGTCCTGTCAGGATGATGGATGTGATGGTCTCACTGAAAGTGAACACGTGTTATAACCTGTCAGGATGATGGATGTGATGGTCACTGAAAGTGAACACGTGTTATGATAAAGGTCCTGTCAGGATGATGGATGTGATGGTCACTGAAAGTGAACACGTGTTATAACATAAAGGTCCTGTCAGGATGATGATGGATGTGATGAACACGTGTTATAACATAAAGGTCCTGTCAGGATGATGGATGTGATGGTCTCACTGAAAGTGAACACGTGTTATAACATAAAGGTCCTGTCAGGATGATGGATGTGATGGTCTCACTGAAAGTGAACACGTGTTATAACATAAAGGTCCTGTCAGGATGATGGATGTGATGGTCTCACTGAAAGTGAACACGTGTTATAACATAAAGGTCCTGTCAGGATGATGGATGTGATGGTCTCACTGAAAGTGAACACGTGTTATAACATAAAGGTCCTGTCAGGATGATGGATGTGATGGTCTCACTGAAAGTGAACACGTGTTATAACATAAAGGTCCTGTCAGGATGATGGATGTGATGGTCTCACTGAAAGTGAACACGTGTTATAACATAAAGGTCCTGTCAGGATGATGGATGTGATGGTCTCACTGAAAGTGAACACGTGTTATAACATAAAGGTCCTGTCAGGATGATGGATGTGATGGTCTCACTGAAAGTGAACACGTGTTATAACATAAAGGTCCTGTCAGGATGGATGTGATGGTCTCACTGAAAGTGAACACGTGTTATAACATAAAGGTCCTGTCAGGATGATGGATGTGATGGTCTCACTGAAAGTGAACACGTGTTATAACATAAAGGTCCTGTCAGGATGATGGATGTGATGGTCTCACTGAAAGTGAACACGTGTTATAACATAAAGGTCCTGTCAGGATGATGGATGTGATGGTCTCACTGAAAGTGAACACGTGTTATAACATAAAGGTCCTGTCAGGATGATGGATGTGATGGTCTCACTGAAAGTGAACACGTGTTATAACATAAAGGTCCTGTCAGGATGATGGATGTGATGGTCTCACTGAAAGTGAACACGTGTTATAACATAAAGGTCCTGTCAGGATGATGGATGTGATGGTCTCACTGAAAGTGAACACGTGTTATAACATAAAGGTCCTGTCAGGATGATGGATGTGATGGTCTCACTGAAAGTGAACACGTGTTATAACATAAAGGTCCTGTCAGGATGATGGATGTGATGGTCTCACTGAAAGTGAACACGTGTTATAACATAAAGGTCCTGTCACGGATGATGATGATGTGATGGTCTCACTGAAAGTGAACACGTGTTATAACATAAAGGTCCTGTCAGGATGATGGATGTGATGGTCTCACTGAAAGTGAACACGTGTTATAACATAAAGGTCCTGTCAGGATGATGGATGTGATGGTCTCACTGAAAGTGAACACGTGTTATAACATAAAGGTCCTGTCAGGATGATGGATGTGATGGTCTCACTGAAAGTGAACACGTGTTATAACATAAAGGTCCTGTCAGGATGATGGATGTGATGGTCTCACTGAAAGTGAACACGTGTTATAACATAAAGGTCCTGTCAGGATGATGGATGTGATGGTCTCACTGAAAGTGAACACGTGTTATAACATAAAGGTCCTGTCAGGATGATGGATGTGATGGTCTCACTGAAAGTGAACACGTGTTATAACATAAAGGTCCTGTCAGGATGATGGATGTGATGGTCTCACTGAAAGTGAACACGTGTTATAACATAAAGGTCCTGTCAGGATGATGGATGTGATGGTCTCACTGAAAGTGAACACGTGTTATAACATAAAGGTCCTGTCAGGATGATGGATGTGATGGTCTCACTGAAAGTGAACACGTGTTATAACATAAAGGTCCTGTCAGGATGATGGATGTGATGGTCTCACTGAAAGTGAACACGTGTTATAACATAAAGGTCCTGTCAGGATGATGGATGTGATGGTCTCACTGAAAGTGAACACATAAAGTGTTATAACATAAAGTGAACACGTGTTATAACATAAAGGTCCTGTCAGGATGATGGATGTGATGGTCTCACTGAAAGTGAACACGTGTTATAACATAAAGGTCCTGTCAGGATGATGGATGTGATGGTCTCACTGATGAACACGTGTTATAACATAAAGGTCCTGTCAGGATGATGGATGTGATGGTCTCACTGAAAGTGAACACGTGTTATAACATAAAGGTCCTGTCAGGATGATGGATGTGATGGTCTCACTGAAAGTGAACACGTGTTATAACATAAAGGTCCTGTCAGGATGATGGATGTGATGGTCTCACTGAAAGTGAACACGTGTTATAACATAAAGGTCCTGTCAGGATGATGGATGTGATGGTCTCACTGAAAGTGAACACGTGTTATAACATAAAGGTCCTGTCAGGATGATGGATGTGATGGTCTCACTGAAAGTGAACACGTGTTATAACATAAAGGTCCTGTCAGGATGATGGATGTGATGGTCTCACTGAAAGTGAACACGTGTTATAACATAAAGGTCCTGTCAGGATGATGGATGTGATGGTCTCACTGAAAGTGAACACGTGTTATAACATAAAGGTCCTGTCAGGATGATGGATGTGATGGTCTCACTGAAAGTGAACACGTGTTATAACATAAAGGTCCTGTCAGGATGATGGATGTGATGGTCTCACTGAAAGTGAACACGTGTTATAACATAAAGGTCCTGTCAGGATGATGGATGTGATGGTCTCACTGAAAGTGAACACGTGTTATAACATAAAGGTCCTGTCAGGATGATGGATGTGATGGTCTCACTGAAAGTGAACACGTGTTATAACATAAAGGTCCTGTCAGGATGATGGATGTGATGGTCTCACTGAAAGTGAACACGTGTTATAACATAAAGGTCCTGTCAGGATGATGGATGTGATGGTCTCACTGAAAGTGAACACGTGTTATAACATAAAGGTCCTGTCAGGATGATGGATGTGATGGTCTCACTGAAAGTGAACACGTGTTATAACATAAAGGTCCTGTCAGGATGATGGATGTGATGGTCTCACTGAAAGTGAACACGTGTTATAACATAAAGGTCCTGTCAGGATGATGGATGTGATGGTCTCACTGAAAGTGAACACGTGTTATAACATAAAGGTCCTGTCAGGATGATGGATGTGATGGTCTCACTGAAAGTGAACACGTGTTATAACATAAAGGTCCTGTCAGGATGATGGATGTGATGGTCTCACTGAAAGTGAACACGTGTTATAACATAAAGGTCCTGTCAGGATGATGGATGTGATGGTCTCACTGAAAGTGAACACGTGTTATAACATAAAGGTCCTGTCAGGATGATGGATGTGATGGTCTCACTGAAAGTGAACACGTGTTATAACATAAAGGTCCTGTCAGGATGATGGATGTGATGGTCTCACTGAAAGTGAACACGTGTTATAACATAAAGGTCCTGTCAGGATGATGGATGTGATGGTCTCACTGAAAGTGAACACGTGTTATAACATAAAGGTCCTGTCAGGATGATGGTCCTGTCAGGATGATGGATGTGATGGTCTCACTGAAAGTGAACACGTGTTATAACATAAAGGTCCTGTCAGGATGATGGATGTGATGGTCTCACTGAAAGTGAACACGTGTTATAACATAAAGGTCCTGTCAGGATGATGGATGTGATGGTCTCACTGAAAGTGAACACGTGTTATAACATAAAGGTCCTGTCAGGATGATGGATGTGATGGTCTCACTGAAAGTGAACACGTGTTATAACATAAAGGTCCTGTCAGGATGATGGATGTGATGGTCTCACTGAAAGTGAACACGTGTTATAACATAAAGGTCCTGTCAGGATGATGGATGTGATGGTCTCACTGAAAGTGAACACGTGTTATAACATAAAGGTCCTGTCAGGATGATGGATGTGATGGTCTCACTGAAAGTGAACACGTGTTATAACATAAAGGTCCTGTCAGGATGATGGATGTGATGGTCTCACTGAAAGTGAACACGTGTTATAACATAAAGGTCCTGTCAGGATGATGGATGTGATGGTCTCACTGACATAAAGGTCCTGTCAGGATGATGGATGTGATGGTCTCACTGAAAGTGAACACGTGTTATAACATAAAGGTCCTGTCAGGATGATGGATGTGATGGTCTCACTGAAAGTGAACACGTGTTATAACATAAAGGTCCTGTCAGGATGATGGATGTGATGGTCTCACTGAAAGTGAACACGTGTTATAACATAAAGGTCCTGTCAGGATGATGGATGTGATGGTCTCACTGAAAAGTGAACACGTGTTATAACATAAAGGTCCTGTCAGGATGATGGATGTGATGGTCTCACTGAAAGTGTTATCATAAAGGTCCTGTCAGGATGATGGATGTGATGGAAAGTGAACACGTGTTATAACATAAAGGTCCTGTCAGGATGATGGATGTGATGGTCTCACTGAAAGTGAACACGTGTTATAACATAAAGGTCCTGTCAGGATGATGGATGTGATGGTCTCACTGAAAGTGAACACGTGTTATAACATAAAGGTCCTGTCAGGATGATGGATGTGATGGTCTCACTGAAAGTGAACACGTGTTATAACATAAAGGTCCTGTCAGGATGATGGATGTGATGGTCTCACTGAAAGTGAACACGTGTTATAACATAAAGGTCCTGTCAGGATGATGGATGTGATGGTCTCACTGAAAGTGAACACGTGTTATAACATAAAGGTCCTGTCAGGATGATGGATGTGATGGTCTCACTGAAAGTGAACACGTGTTATAACATAAAGGTCCTGTCAGGATGATGGATGTGATGGTCTCACTGAAAGTGAACACGTGTTATAACATAAAGGTCCTGTCAGGATGATGGATGTGATGGTCTCACTGAAAGTGAACACGTGTTATAACATAAAGGTCCTGTCAGGATGATGGATGTGATGGTCTCACTGAAAGTGAACACGTGTTATAACATAAAGGTCCTGTCAGGATGATGGATGTGATGGTCTCACTGAAAGTGAACACGTGTTATAACATAAAGGTCCTGTCAGGATGATGGATGTGATGGTCTCACTGAAAGTGAACACGTGTTATAACATAAAGGTCCTGTCAGGATGATGGATGTGATGGTCTCACTGAAAGTGAACACGTGTTATAACATAAAGGTCCTGTCAGGATGATGGATGTGATGGTCTCACTGAAAGTGAACACGTGTTATAACATAAAGGTCCTGTCAGGATGATGGATGTGATGGTCTCACTGAAAGTGAACACGTGTTATAACATAAAGGTCCTGTCAGGATGATGGATGTGATGGTCTCACTGAAAGTGAACACGTGTTATAACATAAAGGTCCTGTCAGGATGATGGATGTGATGGTCTCACTGAAAGTGAACACGTGTTATAACATAAAGGTCCTGTCAGGATGATGGATGTGATGGTCTCACTGAAAGTGAACACGTGTTATAACATAAAGGTCCTGTCAGGATGATGGATGTGATGGTCTCACTGAAAGTGAACACGTGTTATAACATAAAGGTCCTGTCAGGATGATGGATGTGATGGATGTGATCACTGAAAGTGAACACGTGTTATAACATAAAGGTCCTGTCAGGATGATGGATGTGATGGTCTCACTGAAAGTGAACACGTGTTATAACATAAAGGTCCTGTCAGGATGATGGATGTGATGGTCTCACTGAAAGTGAACACGTGTTATAACATAAAGGTCCTGTCAGGATGATGGATGTGATGGTCTCACTGAAAGTGAACACGTGTTATAACATAAAGGTCCTGTCAGGATGATGGATGTGATGGTCTCACTGAAAGTGAACACGTGTTATAACATAAAGGTCCTGTCAGGATGATGGATGTGATGGTCTCACTGAAAGTGAACACGTGTTATAACATAAAGGTCCTGTCAGGATGATGGATGTGATGGTCTCACTGAAAGTGAACACGTGTTATAACATAAAGGTCCTGTCAGGATGATGGATGTGATGGTATCACTGAAAGTGAACACGTGTTATAACATAAAGGTCCTGTCAGGATGATGGATGTGATGGTCTCACTGAAAGTGAACACGTGTTATAACATAAAGGTCCTGTCAGGATGATGGATGTGATGGTCTCACTGAAAGTGAACACGTGTTATAACATAAAGGTCCTGTCAGGATGATGGATGTGATGGTCTCACTGAAAGTGAACACGTGTTATAACATAAAGGTCCTGTCAGGATGATGGATGTGATGGTCTCACTGAAAGTGAACACGTGTTATAACATAAAGGTCCTGTCAGGATGATGGATGTGATGGTCTCACTGAAAGTGAACACGTGTTATAACATAAAGGTCCTGTCATAAGGTCCTGTCAGGATGATGGATGTGATGGTCTCACTGAAAGGATGATGGATGTGATGGTCTCACTGAAAGTGAACACGTGTTATAACATAAAGGTCCTGTCAGGATGATGGATGTGATGGTCTCACTGAAAGTGAACACGTGTTATAACATAAAGGTCCTGTCAGGATGATGGATGTGATGGTCTCACTGAAAGTGAACACGTGTTATAACATAAAGGTCCTGTCAGGATGATGGATGTGATGGTCTCACTGAAAGTGAACACGTGTTATAACATAAAGGTCCTGTCAGGATGATGGATGTGATGGTCCACTGAAAGTGAACACGTGTTATAACATAAAGGTCCTGTCAGGATGATGGATGTGATGGTCTCACTGAAAGTGAACACGTGTTATAACATAAAGGTCCTGTCAGGATGATGGATGTGATGGTCTCACTGAAAGTGAACACGTGTTATAACATAAAGGTCCTGTCAGGATGATGGATGTGATGGTCTCACTGAAAGTGAACACGTGTTATAACATAAAGGTCCTGTCAGGATGATGGATGTGATGGTCTCACTGAAAGTGAACACGTGTTATAACATAAAGGTCCTGTCAGGATGATGGATGTGATGGTCTCACTGAAAGTGAACACGTGTTATAACATAAAGGTCCTGTCAGGATGATGGATGTGATGGTCTCACTGAAAGTGAACACGTGTTATAACATAAAGGTCCTGTCAGGATGATGGATGTGATGGTCTCACTGAAAGTGAACACGTGTTATAACATAAAGGTCCTGTCAGGATGATGGATGTGATGGTCTCACTGAAAGTGAACACGTGTTATAACATAAAGGTCCTGTCAGGATGATGGATGTGATGGTATCACTGAAAGTGAACACGTGTTATAACATAAAGGTCCTGTCAGGATGATGGATGTGATGGTATCACTGAAAGTGAACACGTGTTATAACATAAAGGTCCTGTCAGGATGATGGATGTGATGGTATCACTGAAAGTGAACACGTGTTATAACATAAAGGTCCTGTCAGGATGATGGATGTGATGGTATCACTGAAAGTGAACACGTGTTATAACATAAAGGTCCTGTCAGGATGATGGATGTGATGGTCTCACTGAAAGTGAACACGTGTTATAACATAAAGGTCCTGTCAGGATGATGGATGTGATGGTCTCACTGAAAGTGAACACGTGTTATAACATAAAGGTCCTGTCAGGATGATGGATGTGATGGTCTCACTGAAAGTGAACACGTGTTATAACATAAAGGTCCTGTCAGGATGATGGATGTGATGGTCTCACTGAAAGTGAACACGTGTTATAACATAAAGGTCCTGTCAGGATGATGGATGTGATGGTATCACTGAAAGTGAACACGTGTTATAACATAAAGGTCCTGTCAGGATGATGGATGTGATGGTATCACTGAAAGTGAACACGTGTTATAACATAAAGGTCCTGTCAGGATGATGGATGTGATGGTCTCACTGAAAGTGAACACGTGTTATAACATAAAGGTCCTGTCAGGATGATGGATGTGATGGTCTCACTGAAAGTGAACACGTGTTATAACATAAAGGTCCTGTCAGGATGATGGATGTGATGGTCTCACTGAAAGTGAACACGTGTTATAACATAAAGGTCCTGTCAGGATGATGGATGTGATGGTCTCACTGAAAGTGAACACGTGTTATAACACAGATTCTTCTTAAAGAAACCTCTCTTACTACTACACTCCTACTTATCCAAGTTTAGGCTTTGAGTTGGGCTTTTCTTTAACTCTTATAATTCCAGTGTTTTATCTTATAGGAAAGCCACATCGGGCTATTTGCTGTGCCCACCGAGGGGAACTGAACATTTCATTTTAGCGTTGTAAATGCGGATACATACCGCTGTACTATGCCTTATAATTCCAGCATAGTATAAGTAGGATTGATAGCTAACGTGCTATACTTTGGTGGTTCTGTAGAACCCTCGCTGTTAGGTTCCACTAGCTGTATACTGCCGCAGGTGAGAAAGCTGGTTATATGATGCTGTAGAGTTCTTAGAGCTTGCTAATAAGTAGACTTCTCTAGAGCCCACAAGTTACGTGCATCCTTAAGCAATGCATATTTATCCTGAGGTTCTAAACACATAAATATGAAGCTCGTCTCTATATTTGTAGGTAGTCCTGGCAATCTAATGAAAATCCAATAGAAAATTATCGTTTTTGGTTCCATCCACTGCACGGAGATTAAAATCGAATTGTAGCAACACAGATAGCACGTGACCAGCAGATTGAAAAGATAACCAGAAGGGTTAAGAACTTCATCTTAAATAACAAAAGTCACGTTTGAAAATGTATGGCCAACATAGTTCTCATTGGTCAGAATAATTCGGCCAAAAGTATTGGTTAGAACTGTAACAGTGGGATTATAAAATACCGTATCTTAAAATTTCTTTCAAGCACAGTGTTTGAAAGTTGCAAAAGTAAACTCTGTGATAAGGTATCATATCTACTGGCTTACGAGTGCTCATGCTTAACTTGCTTGTAGAGCATAACCCCAACTGCCCATGAACAGCTCTGTTGATGTAAGCATCCTCTGGTCCCATGCTTTACTCGTATCTCATACGTGCTTTATGAATTTGTCAAAGATGTGATATCGGTCCTGGACTTCCGTCCCCTTCACCCCCTCACTACTATCTAGTTGTTATACAAAAAAAGCGATTCTTAATACCAACTTTTTCTCTGCAATTCAAATTTATACAAACACATGTTTAACACGGGGGAGACAACTACAAAGTCTCATCACATTATAACTGTGCCTTGTTCTGGAATAATTATGAGGAAATGCCAATTAAATCGTGTACTTTGAAATATTTCAATTTTCACGATCGAAAACATATTCAAACATTATTAAATAAAACACTTTCTGTTCGTTTATTATGCTATGTGCTACTATCTGTAAATTTTACTTTCTGTAAGTAATTTCACTCAAATTTCAGTATGGGCCAATTGAACAGTTTCTGGCTTCCTTGTCGCAAAACACAGGCCCAGTTGTGTTTTCATGAAACGTATGGTAGGAGCCTATATATATCTTTTTCTTTTTCCATAAAATTTAGTTTAATATCTGTCAAAACCGAAATATTCTCCAACCCACATTAACGAAAACAATGGGTATGCTGTTTATTCATATAGTGTCTCACAGTAAAATACGCTTTAAGGGGCCTGGCATGGCCAAGCGTGTTAAGGCGTACGACTCGTAATCTGAGGATCGCGGGTTCGCATCCCCGTCGCACCAAACATGCTCGCCCTCCCAGCCGTGGGAGCGTTATAATATGACGGTCAATCCCACTATTCGTTGGTAAAAGAGTGACCCAAGAGTTGGCGGTGAGTGGGGGTGACTAGCTGCCTGCCCTTTAGTCTACAAAATTAGAGACGGCTGGCGCAGATAGCCCTCGTGTAGCTTTGCGCGAAATTCAGAAACAAACAAACAAATGCTTTAAGGTCTTAACAGTCACATCGAATTTTGACATTCCCTTTTAAAAGTTGTCTAATTGTCGTGTTTTCACAACAATAGATTCATTTTGTGTTGTACAACACTGATAAATGACTTTGTGTACAGTTTTATGTATGTGTGCAATACCTCACACGTATATACAGAATGCGTATGCCATAAATAGTTACTAACAGTATTTGACTACAATTAGAACATTCAGCTAACATAACTGTTGTCACAGTCACTTTTCATTGTGTCCAAACTCAAAACAACCTCAGTTGTCCACTGTGAACGTGTTCGAACCGTTTTGAATGACAATCAACCATGGGCCATAAGGACAGACTCATCTTACACCATCTATCCACTCATATAAGATAGCGTCGTAGAAATTCAAGTATAGGCAACCTTAATGAAATAAGAAATGTTTCAATGAAATTTATAGTAATCCACTCTGCTTTTCTGCGTTTACCAAGAATACAATTCCCTCACTATATATGGATAATTTACATACTACTTGGATAAAGGGACAGACAAATTTTACAAAACAGTGGGCTACCCTTTCACCTTCTAAAATCACACAATAGCTCAGAAACTAAGGATCACAACTACTTCTAACCATTAGTATCTTGACAGAATAATAATCCTAGCTGTAATAAGTGAGTGGTCACCACAAATTTCTATCCACACTTTTTGTCAGACTGAACCACTCGCTAACTCGGACACTAATGGTCAGAATACCATTTTAATCACTGTTTTCATCAGTTATTAATAATGAAATGAAAATCACAAAATTTAATGCATATACAGTAAGGTGAACATCACTTGATAGTTGGTAAAGTAAGGCTTATCTCTTCTTCTCGGTCAGTGACTGTGCGATTAACAATTGTCCTAATTGCTGACCTAGCAGCTAATCCTAGTAATCAATGAGTAATTGGTGCCAAACACTGAAGTTTTCCTGGACTTCCTCGAATACTTCCTCATATGTTCAATCGAATATGGCCAGATAAGATAGGGTGATCACAAATTATTCACACTATAACAACCTTTCACGTGTTCTATAAATACTGGGTCTGATACGTTAAGGGCCACCTTTTTTAAGTGTTACAAGTAGATCTGTCCAACTGGAGTTGAGCTGCTTTCACACTGAAGGCACGTAACCCTGATGTACCCAATATGCATGTTCTTTCCTTGGCCATTTTAATGTACATCAACTCCTGAAATGCAAAGTGATGCTCTGCTGGCAGACAGTTTCCAGTCACTCCAAGTAGACCTGTGCACATTTGGGTACTCACATGCTATATCACATTTTTGGAGAGTACTATTTACTGTTCAAACTGAAGCACCACTAACATGTTGTTTAAACAAAGTTGGCAGAGAATTTCTGCAGATTGTCCATCCCAAGAATACCAATTCCAGAAGTAAAGTCTACAACAAATATCTCTATCTTATGATTCATGCAGTTTAGACCTAGACAGAGATGTGCTTCTTCGTTTATAAGCGTGCCTCTATTTCCCAGGATGAAGACAATGTTTTCTGGACAGAGTTGTGGTCTTGCTTGAAGATCACGGCAAACAGCAATACCACTAGGGTAAACCACGAACTCCATTACTCGTCCATGTTCCTTTACAGAACAACCCAGCCCTGAAGATCTTGGTTTCTTACCACATCCTAAGGTACAAAGTGCTCGTGCTGTCCTGAACTGGTCCAGACCGACTCAGTTTTCTGAAGCCCGAACAACATTAGCCCCAATATGCTTTTTGCCCTCCTTTGTCCGTCACGCAGTCAGTCAGTCTGACCAAATGGTTCTGTCTTGCTACCGAGCTTGATATGAGGAATTCACTCAGATAATAAGCACTAAGACTGCTCTGCTCTATTAAGCAGCATTTGATTGAAGCATCAAAGGTATTCGCTGTGTCACAAACATCAACTTTGTCAGATTTTTCATCACCTTATCAATGACTTTGGACATTTCATACACGTATTGAGTAAATAAGAACCCCCACAACCTGTTGCCATGACAACAAGTTTTCACCTTCCTGTAATACATATACAGATTTTTTTCAGAGCAGTATGTAAGTCTTGCTCAACATGATATCTAACAAACAGAGTATAGATACATTAATTTCTAAGCTCTGACCGAGTTCATCAACAAGAAAAAGTTAGCACACAAGGTGTATAAACCATAAGCACACAGTCGCAACACATAATACCAAAACAAGGACAAGTATTATTGTGGATGTGTTGTAGAGAGAGTGAAAATGTAAGAGAAACATGAGTTCAATGCGAGTCCCTGAAAGTTAAATATGAAATCCCTGAGTATTAAAATCTAGCTCTCATAAAATAATAATATTAAAGAAACTCTACAATATCTAAACGAAAAGTAACCAAGATCTATCTGAAAAGAAAGAGCCTGGCTTTAAGTGCAATAACCGGCAAGGTTTCTCTCAGTAGTCTCCTTATAAAGCATGCATGGTTCTGGAGGATCCCTGGGGCATTACATGATTCGCCAATAGAAAACACAGAAATATATTCTGAAAACTCACAAGTCACTGTTACATTTCATACAAGAGAATATACTAAATGAACAGTTAGTGTTTCCTAGTCCCGCCCAGGGTTAAAGTAGAAATTGAGCTGCTTACTTGAGCAGAGTTAGAGTAGAAATTAAGCTGCTTACTTGAGCAGGGTTAGAGTAGAAATTGAGCTGCTTACTTGAGCAGGGTTAGATTTAAAATATTTCACTTGGATAGTCGTTTGTTTGTTTTTGAATTACGTGAACACATTACGTGTATAGTAAGTAGAGACAATAAGTAACAAAAGATGTAACAGTTCAGTGAGTGAACACATTACGTGTATAGTAAGTAGAGACAATAAGTAACAAAAGATGTAATATTTCAGTGAGTGAACACATTACTTGTATAGTAAGTAGAGACAATAAGTAACAAAAGATGTAATAGTTCAGTGAGTGAACACATTACGTGTATAGTAAGTAGAAACAATAAGTAACAAAAGATGTAATAGTTCAGTGAGTGAACACATTACTTGTATAGTAAGTAGAGACAATAAGTAACAAAAGATGTAATAGTTCAGTGAGTGAACACATTACTTGTATAGTAAGTAGAGACAATAAGTAACAAAAGATGTAATAGTTCAGTGAGTGAACACATTACGTGTATAGTAAGTAGAGACAATAAGTAACAAAAGATGTAATAGTTCAGTGAGTGAACACATTACTTGTATAGTAAGTAGAGACAATAAGTAACAAAAGATGTAATATTTCAGTGAGTGAACACATTACTTGTATAGTAAGTAGAGACAATAAGTAACAAAAGATGTAATAGTTCAGTGAGTGAACACATTACTTGTATAGTAAGTAGAGACAATAAGTAACAAAAGATGTAGTAGTTCAGTGAGTGAACACATTACGTGTATAGTAAGTAGAGACAATAAGTAACAAAAGATGTAATAGTTCAGTGAGTGAACACATTACTTGTATAGTAAGTAGAGACAATAAGTAACAAAAGATGTAATAGTTCAGTGAGTGAACACATTACGTGTATAGTAAGTAGAGACAATAAGTAACAAAAGATGTAATAGTTCAGTGAGTGAACACATTACTTGTATAGTAAGTAGAGACAATAAGTAACAAAAGATGTAATAGTTCAGTGAGTGAACACATTACTTGTATAGTAAGTAGAGACAATAAGTAACAAAAGATGTAATAGTTCAGTGAGTGAACACATTACGTGTATAGTAAGTAGAGACAATAAGTAACAAAAGATGTAATAGTTCAGTGAGTGAACACATTACGTGTATAGTAAGTAGAGACAATAAGTAACAAAAGATGTAATAGTTCAGTGAGTGAACACATTACGTGTATAGTAAGTAAAGACAATAAGTAACAAAAGATGTAATAGTTCAGTGAGTGAACACATTACGTGTATAGTAAGTAAAGACAATAAGTAACAAAAGATGTAATAGTTCAGTGAGTGAACACATTACTTGTATAGTAAGTAGAGACAATAAGTAACAAAAGATGTAACAGTTCAGTGAGTGAACACATTACGTGTATAGTAAGTAAAGACAATAAGTAACAAAAGATGTAATAGTTCAGTGAGTGAACACATTACGTGTATAGTAAGTAAAGACAATAAGTAACAAAAGATGTAATAGTTCAGTGAGTGAACACATTACTTGTATAGTAAGTAAAGACAATAAGTAACAAAAGATGTAATAGTTCAGTGAGTGAACACATTACTTGTATAGTAAGTAGAGACAATAAGTAACAAAAGATGTAATAGTTCAGTGAGTGAACACATTACGTGCATAGTAAGTAAAGACAATAAGTAACAAAAGATGTAATAGTTCAGTGAGTGAACACATTACTTGTATAGTAAGTAGAGACAATAAGTAACAAAAGATGTAATAGTTCAGTGAGTGAACACATTACGTGTATAGTAAGTAAAGACAATAAGTAACAAAAGATGTAATAGTTCAGTGAGTGAACACATTACTTGTATAGTAAGTAGAGACAATAAGTAACAAAAGATGTAATAGTTCAGTGAGTGAACACATTACTTGTATAGTAAGTAGAGACAATAAGTAACAAAAGATGTAATAGTTCAGTGAGTGAACACATTACTGGTATAGTAAGTAAAGACAATAAGTAACAAAAGATGTAATAGTTCAGTGAGTGAACACATTACTTGTATAGTAAGTAGAGACAATAAGTAACAAAAGATGTAATAGTTCAGTGAGTGAACACATTACGTGTATAGTAAGTAGAGACAATAAGTAACAAAAGATGTAATAGTTCAGTGAGTGAACACATTACTTGTGTAGTAAGTAGAGACAATAAGTAACAAAAGATGTAATAGTTCAGTGAGTGAACACATTACTGGTATAGTAAGTAGAGACAATAAGTAACAAAAGATGTAATAGTTCAGTGAGTGAACACATTACTTGTATAGTAAGTAGAGACAATAAGTAACAAAAGATGTAATAGTTCCGTGAGTGAACACATTACTTGTATAGTAAGTAAAGACAATAAGTAACAAAAGATGTAATAGTTCAGTGAGTGAACACATTACTTGTATAGTAAGTAGAGACAATAAGTAACAAAAGATGTAATAGTTCAGTGAGTGAACACATTACTTGTATAGTAAGTAGAGACAATAAGTAACAAAAGATGTAATAGTTCAGTGAGTGAACACATTACTTGTATAGTAAGTAGAGACAATAAGTAACAAAAGATGTAATAGTTCAGTGAGTGAACACATTACTTGTATAGTAAGTAAAGACAATAAGTAACAAAAGATGTAATAGTTCAGTGAGTGAACACATTACTTGTATAGTAAGTAGAGACAATAAGTAACAAAAGATGTAATAGTTCAGTGAGTGAACACATTACTTGTATAGTAAGTAGAGACAATAAGTAACAAAAGATGTAATAGTTCAGTGAGTGAACACATTACTTGTATAGTAAGTAGAGACAATAAGTAACAAAAGATGTAACAGTTCAGTGAGTGAACACATTACTTGTATAGTAAGTAGTGACAATAAGTAACAAAAGATGTAATAGTTCAGTGAGTGAACACATTACGTGTATAGTAAGTAGAGACAATAAGTAACAAAAGATGTAATAGTTCAGTGAGTGAACACATTACTTGTATAGTAAGTAAAGACAATAAGTAACAAAAGATGTAATAGTTCAGTGAGTGAACACATTACTTGTATAGTAAGTAGAGACAATAAGTAACAAAAGATGTAATAGTTCAGTGAGTGAACACATTACGTGTATAGTAAGTAAAGACAATAAGTAACAAAAGATGTAATAGTTCAGTGAGTGAACACATTACTTGTATAGTAAGTAAAGACAATAAGTAACAAAAGATGTAGTAGTTCAGTGAGTGAACACATTACTTGTATAGTAAGTAGAGACAATAAGTAACAAAAGATGTAATAGTTCAGTGAGTGAACACATTACTTGTATAGTGAGTAGAGACAATAAGTAACAAAAGATGTAATAGTTCAGTGAGTGAACACATTACGTGTATAGTAAGTAGAGACAATAAGTAACAAAAGATGTAATAGTTCAGTGAGTGAACACATTACTTGTATAGTAAGTAGAGACAATAAGTAACAAAAGATGTAATAGTTCAGTGAGTGAACACATTACTTGTATAGTTTAAGTAGAGTTTGGATGACACGTTTAAAATATTTGTGTAAACGATATCTGTTCTATTATGTACAAGTAAGATTCTAACTGGTGAAATATATATTAGTAACAAATAAACACACACTGGTAACGAAAATTGTTGCGTAAGTCTGAGTTGTCATTCAACTTTATATTTAATGTTAACTTCATTTGTAGTGGCAATTAAAATGTTCACAAGTTACTGATAATTATTGTAACGAATATATTTTATTGTACATTATTTTCCATTGTCAGTTTGTTATTTGAATTTAGGGCTAGCTTAAGCTCTCCAATCACATTACATATTAAAGCTACGAACGAAACGGTCGTTAACAGCAAAAATGCACAACACATGAATCAGCTCATTCTGATTAGTTTATGACTTGACATATTCTTACCAAGAAAGTTTATTCATGACGTTAGACAGTGTCATTGGAAGTACTTCTACTAGTCATTGGCCTTTTCACATCTATATAATTTTTAACCTTGTTTACGACCATTGTTCGGCTTTTGTTTTCACAGTTTTTCATTTTTATTGTTTGTTCTTTTAAGACTTACTACTGGTTGTTGGTGTCAAACTATCAAACCAATCAACTGATAACATAGAGTAACACCAATAAAATAATTTACTTTTATGAAATTATCAAATAAGGATAGCAACATTTCGAATAAAAATATCGACCATATGGTAGCAGCACAAAAAATCAATTGAAAATCGAACGTTTTCATTTTTCTGCACATTAATATACAATACATTAAAACTGGGTCATCAAGAAACTTTATTTATTTAATTGACAGAAAACAATATTAACTCAGTAAAAACCATGTAATATTTTTACATGATAGTACTTTAATTTTACTTTACTGAATTTTTTATTGTGTTGGAAATGTATTCCGTAATAATTTTAAAATAATACCGTATTTTACACCTTGTAAGACGCACTATTTTCTTTAAAAATGCCTTCAAAAACTGCCATACGTCTTCCAAGACAAAAGCGCTGTGTTAAGACGAGAGGTTATCTTAAGGTCTACTCATAACGGCCTCTCATACAAATTATCTCATTACTTACCAGCTACCAGATTTTCAGTAGCATAAAACATTCAATTTAACTAATACTGTCGATATACTGTGACGAATATGATGTATTTGACTGTATTTGGTCAGTAGGTTGAAAAAAACGTCAAGGTTACATCAAGGTCTTGGTCAGTGAGTCAAAATATGCTTTTCTTAGAATTGTCTTTCCAAAATTAGGCTGGATCTTCCACGACGTAGCATTTTACTTGTTTGGGAATTTCGCGCAAAGCTACACGAGAGCTATCTGTGCTAGCCATCCCTAATTTTGCAGAGTACGACTAGAGGGAAGGCAGGTAGTCGTCACCACCCACCGCCAACTCTTGGGCTACTCTTTTATCAACGAATAGTGGGATTGAGCGTAACATTATAACGCCCCCACGGCTGAAAGGGCGAGCATGTTTGGTGTGACGGGCATAGCGTCTTACAAGGCGTAAAATACGGTATATCTTAGTTTAGTAAGAATTGTTTTTATTTTCAAAGTGATGGACTAGTTTAGAGAAATATTCCATTAAAAGTAGTATAACTCAGTTTGTAAGGATATCGTGTTGGAATATTTATAGTTAAAAAACAGTATAGCTTAAACTCTTAAGATATACTGCAAATGCCGTATCACTGATGAGATTGGTTCATATGGGTTTGAGTAGCACTATAGCGTAGTTTACTGAGATGTTTACATAAGAGTGTTGAGAAAATTTAATGAAATATTTTTAGGTCGAATTTTAAAATATTTACGTATTTTTAAACAAAGTTAGTTTCCTTTAAGTGGGTTTGTCATACTGTTTTATTTACTGGAAAATTTTCGACTAGTACACCAGTAGTGCAAATTTCGTAATATTTGACTAATCTGCTCGAAGCTGTATATAAATGTAGAACAACAGCTCTTTGACATTCTTGTTTGTTTGTTTGTTTTGAAATTCGCGCAAAGCTACACGAGGGCTAACTGCGCTCTTTGAGATGCATCGCTGAACTTTGTTGTATATATAGTAGAAGTGCACACGTAGCGAGAAAACAAAACAGTGACTGGAGCGTAGCACTTGCGAATAAAGATTACATAACAATCTCTGTGCTGAGAGTGAAATCAGATGAGTGATTACAACTGCTGATAAACTTAACTACGGTGGATCAAAATGGCTAGTGTTACTAAATACAGTAGCTACAGTAATGTATCGTACTCTTCCTAAATTAGTTGTTTCTTTCAAGTTTAAGTTCCACTTTTTGTTACCAAATGTGTGTGTCTTTTCTTATAGCAAAGCCACATCGAGCTATCTGCTGGGTCTACCGAGGGGAATCGAACCCCTGATTTTAGCTTTCTAAATCCATAGACTTACCGCTTTTCCAGTGGTGGACTTTACGAAACACCCGTATATATAAATTACTAAGAAAAAAGCATGTTTAATATGTTCGTCACTGCCTGTTCCTCTTTTCTCTGGGTCACTGACTTACAAACACTTTGGATGAAGTTTGAGTAGTGATGACATGTTATTACTTATATAAATTTTATTTAAACGGTAACATGTTTTAAAGGGTGTTAAACTAATCACAAATTGCGTGCATAGCCAATATCGAGATCTAGCTTCGACTTATTTCCAAAATAAAACAAAAACACCCTATTTAAGAATTTAAAAAACACTTTCACTGAAACAAACACAATATTCCTTTCTACTTTTTATAAGGCCCTGCATGACCAGGTGGTTAAAGCACTCGACTCATATTCCGAGGGTCGCGGGTTCGAACCCCATCACACCAAACACGCTCGCTTTTTTCAGTCGTGGGGGAGTTATAATATGACAGTCAATCGCACTATCCGTTGGTAAAAGAGTTGGCGGTGGGTGGTGATGACTAGTTGCCTTCCCCCTAATCTTACACTGCTAAATTAGGGACGGCTGGTGCAGTTAGCCCTCGTGCAGCTTTGCGCGAAATTCAAAATAAAATTTTTATAAACCAATTACATTGTACTGTGAAACACCTTGAGGAAAATAAAACTACACAACATTGGTGTAATGTTTAAATGTTATAATTCGTTATCAGATAGCCCTACTTTGTTACAATGTTTAGGTTATATTGAAACAAAAAACACAGAAGAACAATACATCAAATATTATTAAACTACTTAAACATAAAAAAGAATTACAATAAAATGCTAGGAGTTATTCTACCCAAAATTCGATAGTACTTACGAACTAACTGAAATATTACAGTAGATACAAGGGTGTTGTTCTGATTTGTGTTTATATACAAATTCGCTGTTACCTTGTATTTTAGTCCGATACTTAACAGTATTATAATGCTTGAAACGCTCCTGTTTCTCCTGTATAAACAAAGGCCAACATCAACAGAGTTCGAAGGTTAACATCAACACAGTTCACGAAAAAACTAGTTCCTTATTTACTTGAATGAGAGAGAAAACAGTCTCACCTTTGGTTGCTTGTGATAGGAAACACTGCTCTTCGTGTAGTGGTATCTGCTTTCTACAGCTAGAGACACTACAACGTAACTTAGCTGAACAAATGATACCAAGTAACGATAACAACAGATTTTGTATATGAACGACAGCTCGCACTCGAAGAGTTATCATGCATTCTAGTACTTACCTTCTGTTTCAGGAACATATTTATCAGGACTATTGCTGAGATTTGTTTTCTTAATGTTTAAATGATATAATGTGTTATCAGAGCACCCAGAGCTACTCGAATGTTAAAATGATACATATGTATACATGCAAAAACGGCTCGTTTGGGTTGAGAAAATATTTTACGTAGAGGAGCGAACAACGTTTCGGCCTTCTTCAGTCATCGTCAGGTTCACAAAGAAAGAAAGAGGTAACTGACCAAAAGCTGACCACATGTTTGAAAGGGGTTGTGTAACTGAGTGTCGGAATGCAGAGGGCGGTGTTAGATGTTTGTGAACCTGACGATGACCGAAGAATGTCGAAACGTTGTTCGCTCCTCTACGTAAATATTTTCTCAATCCAAACGAGCTGTTTTACATATATATTTCTCTACAAGTGGGTTTTCTCGACATCACTGATACATATATATGTATAATGTGTTATCAGAGCACCTCGAGATACTCTAATGTTTAAATACTATAGTTAAAAAAAACGAGTGATAGTGTTGTAAAATGAAGAGCTATAACGTGATTGGTCAAATCTTCACAGGTTACTCTTATGGTAATAAACTTCTTTAAGATTACAGAAACTTGATAGCGTGGTTAGAAATAGTTCTTCTACTTATTTTAGTGTAGATGTTTGATTCACCTTATGAATTAGGTTCTAACAATATTTTCTTATCGACGTATTTGCCAGATAACTGGCTTTGTTTGTTGTTTAATCTCATAAATTACTATCATTTCATTATATACACGATAACCAAAGAAATGATTTTCTGATAAGTTGCCACAAGGCAGAATGCTTTGTCTAAAATTAGGGGTTCGAATCCTCTCACTGAACACAGAAAATAGCCAGATATGGCTTCCTTATTAGAAAAACATACATCCACAACAAGAAAGTGCTGAATATACAACATCAGTATATACAACTTACATATTTCAACTAAAGCTGGACGTAATTTATCGACGTAATTTTTAAATGTAACATTAAGAAATGGTACCACTTTTAATTAACAAAAATAATACAGTTTATATGTGTACGTATATAAACATTTTAGGCTCAGTACGTTATTTTGATACAATAAGTTACAAATAACTCTTCCCTTGCAATACTTTCCAGAAAACAAAACAAAAGCTTTTATTAAAAAATCTTCAGTTTTCTCTTTTTTTAAAAAAAAATAAAGCATGAATACTAGAACTAAACAAACAACCGCCCGTATGGCAACATATTTTGCTAGTAGTGTTTAACACTCATATAGCAAGTTAAATGACATGCAACTGAATTACTAGGGCTAACTACGTGGTAAGTAAGCATAGCAAGTTAATAAATAGTTCTTTAAAACTTGTGCCGAGGGTTAATTAATATTTAATTATATTATTAGGACTAATTATGTGATGAGAAACTATAAGTTTAATTACATTTTAATACAATATTATTTTTAATACTAATTAGTTTACAAGTTGTTATTGTTTTTTTTAGTAACTTTATCAATACTATTGAAGAAGTTCGTATTAACCGTTTGTTACAGACTGATCTTTGACATTAGGTGTAAGGTGCAAAGTCTGCGTGAAGGCTGCTTATGAAAGTATATATGAACTTAATAATAATTGATTTGCACAATCTTAAAGACAACTATAAACATACAGGTATACATCTATATCTCATGTACCGCTGTAAAACCACAAAGTATACATTTATTCAATATCAGTACAAACCATAATAGTTTGTTTCAACCATGAATACACATAGATATTGATAACCTAGAGGTTTAAACAAGGACACCATTATAACTTAGATCCTAACGAAAGCGTCAGTCCGGAGGTCAAAGCGTTGTTCATCTCAAAAAACCAGGATTTAAATTGTTTAATGGATGTGTGTATCTATTATAGCAAAGCCACATCGGGCTATCTGCTGTGTCCATCGAGAAGGTTCGAACCCCTGATTTTAGCGTAGTAAATTGTTTAAAGAAAACTTCAGTTTTAGTTTCCCTCAGTTTACTGGTATTTGTATTTATAGCGAATTACTAAGACTATCTGTTATTGAACCACTGGTCAGAATGATGACAGCTTATCAGCAGCACCAATCATCCACGCTAAGGGATCGTCTGCCACACTTATAACACTTGAGCTACTCTTTTACAAACGAATAATGGGAATGACCGTCACATTATAACGCCTCCATGGCTGAAAGGGCGAGCATGTTTAGTGCGACTGGGATTCGAGCCCTCAACCCTTAGATTACGAGTCGAATGCCTTAACCCACCTGGCTATGCCGGGCCCCGTATCAGTAAAACAACAACAACAACAAAGAAACAGACAGATATTAGACGAAGCTATTCAAGGTTTCTTTTTAATTTTTCCATCAGTTGTTTCAGTCACAGGGTCTCCATTTCAAACAAAGTTTATTTTATTAGCCACTTCCCGTTGATTATTGTAAAATGTGGGTTGATAGTTCTATAATGGTCTATAAGTATTCACCTTAAAACTTTCCTGAGCCATACCATTCTGTCAGAAATTTTAATATGTTGTCAGTAATGGAAAAGTAGCTTTGGACATCTTACTGAACAAGTACATAAAGTTATTACATTGTCTTGTTTCTATAGTAACTTAAACTACGTGTACTGTCTCCCATACGTGGAATTTCCTGTCTCTTTCCCAATAAGTTCCTCGTCATATCCTTGTTGCGAACTTCCTTTTTATATTTGTATTTTTTTTCTTACCACCACCACCCTACTCTCTCGTCCAGTTTGCATTCTTTTTATTTCATTTCAGTTAGTTTAAACTATAGACATTTTTATTAAAGTCGATGTTCTCTGTAGTTTACCTTACTGTATAAGTAAAAGTACAGTGTTCATGTTTAATCATATTAACAAAGAAAAACAAACAAACTAGGGTTGGCAGAATTCCACTAATCAAGTTGACTATCTGACATTGTTAGAAAGATTATTGTTAGGACCTGGCCTGGCCAGATGGTTAATGCACTTGACTTGTAATCCGAGGGTAGCAGGTTTCAATCCTCGTCACACCAAACATGCTCGCCCTTTCAGCTGTGGAGGCGTTATAATGTGACGACCAATCCCATTATTCGTTGGTAAACAAGTAGCCCAAAAGTTGGCGGTGGGTGGCGATGACTAGCTCCCTTCCCTCGCGTCCTACACTGCTAGATTAGGGACGGTTAACGAAGATAACCCTCGTAGCTACCCATGTAGTTATGAGTGAACCATGTCCTTGTACTACTATTGAAAAATAGTAGAGTAGAGAGTTTTAGCAGTTAATACTCGTAGGCCTACATTTTCTCTTGAGTGAAAGTAATATTTTTATTATTCACACGTGTTTTGAGTGTCACATATGAAGAAGCTCTTATCTCCAGTTCTTACTGCCACGTTCACGTATAATACTACGGAGTTTCACATGTGCTACATTTATTTGACATGCAGCTGAATCACATGCGATGCACACGGTAAGAATAAAAAGTTGTTTATTTGTTAGTTTTTTAATTTTGCGCAAAGCTACACGAGAGCTATCTGCGCTAGCCGTCCTTAATTTAGCTGTGTAAGACGAGAGGGAAGGCAGCTAGTCATCATCACCCACTTCCAACTCTTGGGCTACTGTTTTACCAACGAATAGTGGAATTGACCGTTACATTTATAACACCCCCACGATTGAAAGGGCGAGCATGTATAGTGTGAAGGGAATTCGAACCCACGACCCTCAGGTTACGAGTCGAACGCCTTAACCCACCTGGCCATGCCGGGCCATAAAGAGTTGTATTCAAATACGTTCCTACCAGGAACAAGAGAGGATATAGTATACTAAACCCACTTTGGTTATTAACTTCAGCTATATGTGAGAAATAATTTATATAGTCATCCAGATTTTTATTTGTATCAATGCAGAAAATTGTTAGATTTATAAAATTCCATCGAAAATTTGTTGTGCATTTTTGTGCAAAATTACACAAAGGTGTGTCAGCACCTAGTCATTCCTAATTTTGAGCTAACAGACTAGACGAAAGGCAGCTAACTAGCATCATCTATTCTCAAACTATTCTTGTGTACTGGAATAGTGAGTCTTAGTACTCATTCTAATCAAACATCCATGGCTAGAAAGTACAAAGCGCATGAGATAAGAGATGTGAGAAACGATCACAGACTGATCACGTTAATTACTGATCCACGTCAGACACGACTCTCAGGAAAACGAATAAAACTAATAGGAAGGCTGCTCTTGGTGTAAGATACTACAGCAATAAGTTGTTATAATCCTTTCAAAATTTTCACAACTTCACGTTAAGAGATGCAAACGATTGAAAGCTTGAGTGAGACATCTGGTGGCTGTTTTTATAACAACTCATGTACCTTTGTAACAAACAGAAATTGATAAATCTTAACATATTCGGATAAATAAAATAATTTAAAGCGAATAAGTTATGTTGGACTACAATTTCCTTCAATTTTAACGAATTGTTGAGTTCTGTCGCTAGGGTTTTTTTTTTGTTTGTAGTTAAGCGCAAAATGCATAATGGGCTATCTTCGCTGTGTCAGTCACAGGTATCGAAACCCGATTATCAGCGTTATAAGCCTTTAGACTTACCTTTGGGCCACTTTGAGACTTTGTTCTTGTGGAAACTTTATGATTAGGAGAAAGCTTCTGGTTTGAGCCGTTGAAGCACAAGTTATTGAGTGTGTCTGTGTTTTGTGTTTTTCTTATAGCAAAGCCACATCGGGCTATCTGCTCAGCCCACCGAGGGGAATCGAACCCCTGATTTTAGCGTTGTAAATCCGGAAACATACCGCTGTACTAGCGGGGGGCACACAAGTTATTGAATGCAACTCCAAGACGCTAACTCTTGAAACAGATTCACTGGGTACCACGTTACGTATGAGTGTTTCACCGAGTTCCCTTACGTTCGTATTCATGCACAAAACGTTTCCTTACACAATGATAAGTCTGCAAAGAAAACATTTGGACATCTTAGGGAAAATCTAGCGTTATTAGTACAATAAGTAGAGCAGAAAGACACAACACAACATAGGTACAAGAATATCTTAGTCTGTATAAAAAATGTAAAGAATTAGCTATGTTTTTTTTCCTGTGCATAACGTAGGTAACACGAACACTAAAAGCGTTTATACTCCTGTGCTAAACATGTACATCGGGTTAGCGTGCTAAGCGTTAAGAATAACATGTGTTTTTACCTTTCTTCACAAGCTAATGATACTATTTGTGAGTACTTATCTCTTACTTGACTGTCTATAGGATGGCGCCTCATGCTGATTGGCTGTCTCAGGGGACAGAAAGGGGTGGTGTCAAAAATGACAATATCATGGTTCCAAAGGTTTTCAGGAACATGTTGCTAGGTTGCTATAACAGGCGCCAATTATATTATAGTTGAACAATGTTTCATCAAAGTTTGATATCAGACAGGCGGCCATGATGGATGATTATGTTACAAGGTAGAGAACGAATTTTTAGGCGGCCATGACTGATACAATACATGTCTTATCATGTCGATAATTAATTAATTTAATTGCCCTAAAATATACACTCAACGTTAATTCATTTCTAATTAATTTATCCTAAAAGGACCCTTAACACTAACTAATTTATAATTAGTTAATTATCTATAACCAAAACTTTCATAAAAAAGACACTTACGACTAATTAATTAATCCTAAGCAGGATAATACAATAATTAAAACTTAATCAATCGAGTATTTTCAGTGACATGAAACATTATTTATTGTAACGTGATCACGACATACATTTTACCAACTACATGATACATGTCTGTAGATTCAAATCAATATCATATAAATATTAAAACTTGCACTTTATACAGCAATTTACACCGTCTAATAAAACGTTTGTTATAAAATAACACTTTTACTACTTTGAGTGAAAATAACTTACACGTTTTAGTAAGGTACATTTTCACATATATTTAATTACTATTACTACTGTAAGATTTTAAGAAATATACTGTACAAGCTACTAATTTCTAGATTTAATCACGTTAAAATCCATTATGTGTGATAAAAAATAAAAACATGTTGAGTTACTTCGTCCATTTTCTATATTCTATACCGTCTGTATGATGGTGCATACAATCACTTGTTTCAGTGTTCCATAGGACATTCAATGTTTCATAAATCATGCTTATCCAATAATCGCCCTACAGCTAAATTAACGTGTTACTAATTGTTTTTATTTAAAATACAACAACTTTTAGACTGTTTAAAGTTAAGACGCTAATAGTAAATGATGCGCATACAATCTGGAAACAGATCAGATACAAAGAGTGTGGACACTGACGTCAAGACAAGATTGTTTGAAGGGTGTCACGTGGTCACGCGTACAGTGAAGGTCTGCGAGATATTTCAACTTAACCCGTTGATAACCTTTGCTAATTTGTAAAAGAAAAAGCTTCACGTACGTTTATGTACATTTCAAGTTAGTTGTTGTTTTTCAAATACATAAAAGAACATCACTAGTATTATAATACACAATATATTTAATAATGAATTCTACATGTGCACATTATACTTTAATTAATGAAGTTTAAAACTTCATTACATAACATTTAAATGATTAATTAATTACTCATCATAGATTATTATATGTTGAACCGGTAAGCTATCAGAGTGTTACAGTCCACTTAGAGCAAAATGATTATTAGACTTAAACGTGGGACAGTTATGTTTACGAAACACTTTTATTAAAATAAAAAGTAATTATGACTCATTATCGCAATTTATGTGCTTACAATATATATAATGTTTATAGAAAATATTATTAAAATAAAAGTCGATTACAATACACTGTTGCTATGTGTTGAGAATGTACTTAAAATATTTATATAACTGTAAACACGTACTGACATACGTCAGTTAAATATATTTTTTAAAAATTAAACTGTACATTTTATAAAATATAATTACTAATGATAAAACAAAGTATAGAATACCGTGGTCGATATACTGTCGACTTAGAACAAAAATATAGTTGTATTAAATACATGTGACAATAATTATTATAGCAAATATAATGTTTTTGAAACAGTGAACACAGACATAATGCTACATAAGACAAGACATTGACATGCATGACAAACGTCACTTATGAGTCAACAGTCTGTTTCGCAACACTCAGGTGAACTTGATAACTTGACTGTATATAATCAGCTGTCAGTCAGTCTGCAATAACTTTGAATTCAACATTCATGCGCATACTATATCTCATAGTTTTATTAGTGATAACAATGGACAACTAAGTTGATGTAAGTATCATTTTTAATATATTTCTAAACTAATACTGTTACAAACCTAATTCTGAACTAAATGAGGCTTATATTGTTAAATTAATAACTATTGTCAAAGATAATTAATATTTATGGTTTGTTTTGAATTTTGCGCAAAGCTACTTGATGGCTATCTGTGCTAGCCGTCCGTAATTTAGCAGTATAAGACTAGAGGAAAGGCAGCTAGTCATCACCACCCACCGCCAACTCTTGGGTTACTCTTTTACAAACGAATAGGGGGGGATTGACCGTCACATTATAACGCCCTCACGGCTGAAAGGGCGAGCATGTTTGGTGTGACCGGGATTCGAACCCGCTGTCATTCCATTTATGTAGGAAATGGTTCTGCTATCGATTAGCAGTGACGATCTAAAGATATCGGAGAGAAATGTGTGTCAACAATTAGGTATAATTTACCTCTTTCCGCGGTCTCTGTTGAATCTCTGACTATTGTAAGTTGATTTCAAACCATTTATATACTCTTCAAAAAAAGAAACGCAAAAGGGATATTTTTTGTTATTTTAAAGAGAAATATATGTAATAACGTTACAAGCTCAGAGTATGTGATGTTACACGTGTTAAGGCACTGATTGTCAGACCAAAATGACAATAAAAGTTGTGCACTTTGAAAACGGAGGAAAACATCGGAATTTTCGCCAAAACGCATTCGTGTCCAATAAATTTGTTTGAGAGATCTGCACGTCCTGCAAGTGCAACATGTGCAAAATCCCCTATAAAAGTGACGGGTTCTCGGTTTCCATAGCTCAGTGTTAAGCCACCGACACGCAATACAGTTACGCCAAGACTGTAGTTGTCTACAGTAAAATTTAAAACTTGTATATCTATACAATTCCCATGTCTGGAATTATTTTCCTTTACAAATTACGTTTGGTGATATTATTTGTCTTTTTATAAGCACCTGGTAAACGTCCTCACAAGGAGAAGAAGTCTTGTTGTAAAGTCTGCGAGTAGAAGAGTTATAAACTATAACGCAGCTTCTCCTAATTACAGTATTTCATTTAATTCTAAAACACAAATATTTTAGACACTGCCAAACAGGGGCGTAGATCCTGGGGGGGATGGAGAGTATACATCTCCCCTTCATTTTAGGTGGGGGGTATGGTGCATACAATCATCCCCCTACAGTTTGGTCTGTTGAATTGTTTTATTGCATCACAGGCCTACAAATTGAGTGTTTTGTTCTTGTGATTCTTGTGTTCTTACCAATCGAATTACGTAATTAGGCCTAGATGTAGGCTTTTTCGGTGGCCGAACTGTACATCTTTAATATAGGCGTGTTTCTAAGCTTTTCGATCTAAGCGATAGTTCGTAAGTATCAGTCAGTAGGCCTAAGTATACATGCAAGTATCGTGGCAACAAGATTACTCTGTGACTGCATGTTTACAGCTTTCAGGTTCACGTAATCAGAGATTACCAATTTGCAAATTGAACAGTACACATAAGTGGTTACAAAAATCATCCCCCCCCCCCCCCCCATCGGGTGTAAAAAATCTACGTCCCTGCTCCCAAAACTAATAGAACTAAACAATAAATATAAAGCAAAAGTATGTGTTTATTCAAACTTTCTCAGTAGAACCGATAAACATATGCTTACAAAATAAGGATCTTTTCACGTCTAAAATGATTTTAACTAGAGAATAAAAAAAACAAGTCAGAGTGAAAAATATGTACAACCAGGTGTCTCATTTAAAACTGAAGTTGCAGCATTAGAATTGACACTAGGTGGCACCAGATGCAAGTTATCATATATCAGTTTTGACCAACTTAAAAACAAAATGTTATTGCTATAATTAACAACAATGGCGAACTTTGCTGTGCTAAACCATTAGTATTAGGCTTAACATATCTCAGAAAATATCCAAATTACAATTACGTTATAAATCAATAAAAAACCACTGCCGACTCGCATGGCTAAAGAATTACATTCCTTGGCTAATGTTTCAGAATGACCATGCGGCATGGAAGATATTATTAAATTTGAACGTAACTTAAATGTTCGAATACCTGTAGCTTCGTCGGTTTGTTGGTTTCATAAGACGTTTTGCAGAAACTTAAAGATCATTTACAACAAAGAAAAAAAAAATGATTGTTCAGTTTACACCAAATGACACACCCTTCCAGACTTTAAACACCCTTTATTACGGATAAAGATTTTGTTTACATCTAGTGGAACTAACTTTTCGCTATGGCTTATGGACTAAAAAGAGGCCACGTGCAGATCCTTAGGGGTAGTTCCCAAATGTGCTCAAACATGATTTGTATAAGGTGGGTCACATTACAATTTCTATCATTATAATTCGAGATGGATGACTATCTACTGCCCCCTTTTACATGTTTAGTGTTAGGTCCGACAAGGAGTGGTAAATGACGGTTTTAAATATTTTTTAAAAATTATCACAAGGAAGTAGATTATCCTATACCTGAAAACACTGTATGGTTTTTCATGAATTTCATCACAAGGAAGTAGATTATTCTATACCTGAAAACACTGTATGGTTTTTCATGAATTTCATCACAAGGAAGTAGATTATCCTATACCTGAAAACACTGTATGGTTTTCATGAATTTCATCACAAGGAAGTAGATTATCCTATACCTGAAAACACTGTATGGTTTTTCATGAATTTCATCACAAGGAAGTAGATTATCCTATACCTGAAAACACTGTATGGTTTTTCATGAATTTCATCACAAGGAAGTAGATTATCCTATACCTGAAAACGCTGTATGGTTTTTCATGAATTTCATCACAAGGAAGTAGATTATCCTATACCTGAAAACACTGTATGGTTTTTCATGAATTTCATCACAAGGAAGTAGATTATCCTATACCTGAAAACACTGTATGGTTTTTTTCATGAATTTCATCACAAGGAAGTAGATTATCCTATACCTGAAAACACTGTATGGTTTTTCATGAATTTCATCACAAGGAAGTAGATTATCCTATACCTGAAAACGCTGTATGGTTTTTCATGAATTTCATCACAAGGAAGTAGATTATCCTATACCTGAAAACGCTGTATGGTTTTTCATGAATTTCATCACAAGGAAGTAGATTATCCTATACCTGAAAACGCTGTATGGTTTTTTCATGAATTTCATCACAAGGAAGTAGATTATCCTATACCTGAAAACGCTGTATGGTTTTCATGAATTTCATCACAAGGAAGTAGATTATCCTATACCTGAAAACGCTGTATGGTTTTCATGAATTTCATCACAAGGAAGTAGATTATCCTATACCTGAAAACGCTGTATGGTTTTTTCATGAATTTCATCACAAGGAAGTAGATTATCCTATACCTGAAAACGCTGTATGGTTTTTTCATGAATTTCATCACAAGGAAGTAGATTATCCTATACCTGAAAACGCTGTATGGTTTTCATGAATTTCATCACAAGGAAGTAGATTATCCTATACCTGAAAACACTGTATGGTTTTCATGAATTTCATCACAAGGAAGTAGATTATCCTATACCTGAAAACACTGTATGGTTTTTCATGAATTTCATCACAAGGAAGTAGATTATCCTATACCTGAAAACGCTGTATGGTTTTTCATGAATTTCATCACAAGGAAGTAGATTATCCTATACCTGAAAACACTGTATGGTTTTTCATGAATTTCATCACAAGGAAGTAGATTATCCTATACCTGAAAACACTGTATGGTTTTTTCATGAATTTCATCACAAGGAAGTAGATTATCCTATACCTGAAAACGCTGTATGGTTTTTCATGAATTTCATCACAAGGAAGTAGATTATCCTATACCTGAAAACGCTGTATGGTTTTTCATGAATTTCATCACAAGGAAGTAGATTATCCTATACCTGAAAACACTGTATGGTTTTTCATGAATTTCATCACAAGGAAGTAGATTATCCTATACCTGAAAACACTGTATGGTTTTTCATGAATTTCATCACAAGGAAGTAGATTATCCTATACCTGAAAACGCTGTATGGTTTTCATGAATTTCATCACAAGGAAGTAGATTATCCTATACCTGAAAACACTGTATGGTTTTTCATGAATTTCATCACAAGGAAGTAGATTATCCTATACCTGAAAACGCTGTATGGTTTTTCATGAATTTCATCCGTTGTATACAAAAACAATGCAATACATTCACAGCATTCAATGCGTTAACGGCTTACCTGAAACCTGTTTATCACTGACGAACTTAAGAACGAAAATATAGAAAATAAACTAGTGTCTCAAGTTTTTACACGTAAAAGTAACCAGATGAATTTTTCGGTGTCTTATATTGTACAGAATATATATCATCAGGGCAGAGAAATGTGTAATACTAGTTTAAATTCTCAATATATTATTTTGTCTAAAAATCTCAGAGACAAATCTCTGTTAAAAGTTTGAACGAAACAAGTATTTTCATCATGTATCAAATATTTCGAAGAAACTTATTAAGATGCAACGAAACAACCATATGGTTACTTATTCATTGTTTACCCACAGAGATAGCGGTACGTCTATGGATTTACAACGCTAAAATCAGGGATTTGATTCCCCTCGGTGGACACAGCAGATAGCCCGATGTGGCTTTGCTATAAGAAGACATACACAAACACTTTTCCATCGAGTTAATACCTTAAACCTCCGAACAGATCTGTCTGATTGTGAGTACCAGAGTAGTTTAAAATATTGTTGAACTGAATATGTACTCAAATATTAACATGACAGCGACTGTAATAGAAAAGTTTTATTCGAAGAATAAGTCATACGTAATTAAATAACTTGTATTCAGATGTTTAGTCACTAGATATACAAACGTGTTTTGTTTAACAACCGTTTTCAAGTAAATACTTTTCAGGTGTTGATCATCGTCAGTGTAATTGGTTGACGAGACGCATTCGTAACATTCCATGAAAACGTGGTAACATAAACTATCCCTACCTTTTGGAGTGTGGCTAGATTGTTGAGAGAGATATTTACAATTGTTTATATAGAGGAGAGAGAGAACGTCCAGATATTGACACGTCTGATGAAAATTCCTTGTTACCACGTGAAACTGTTTGGATCCTTCAAGGTTGGTCACCTTCTAAAGTCTACTCTGTCATGTTCATATTAACAGTTATTGTCAAGAAAGTTGATGTGATGTATCAATAAACAGTTTTCATATGTTACACACAATTATCTTAGAATCAAACAGAGTTCTTTGTGTATTACCTAAAGTTATAATAAACAGATTAAAGAAATAACTACCGGAGATAAAAATGACTTATCTTGAGTATTTATGAATGTGCTTTAAATGTTTTGAAGGATAACGTTCCCATGACGAACATACAAAAGCAGTAACATAGACGATACAAGTCATTATTGAGAGAGTTGGCTGGTAAGTAAACACCAGTTAAACATAAAGTAAACTTTACTTATACAGAAAGGAGGGTTTTTACAGTTACTTATAGCACCACTACTTTCATTATTCGGTGGTTTGGCAGGACGGACCATCGATAAATATACTAGAATATAAAAAGAATGGTCCTCTTCCCTGAAGAACTAGTACGTTCTCTTTATCAGTCCCAGATTTATGAAAAGCCTGTACATAAAATATGAAACCCTATAGACAACGATATAAAGTCGTTCACACAAAATAATACAATACCTTTAGATGATAAACCAACTGCAACAACGTCATCAGACCTGCAATACCTTCAGATGATAAACCAACTGCAACAACGTCATCAGACCTACAATACCTTCAGATGATAAACCAACTGCAACAACGTCATCAGACCTACAATACCTTTAGATGATAAACCAACTGCAACAACGTCATCAGACCTACAATACCTTTAGATGATAAACCAACTGCAACAACGTCATCAGACCTGCAATACCTTTAGATGATAAACCAACTGCAACAACGTCATCAGACCTACAATATCTTTAGATGATAAACCAACTGCAACAACGTCATCAGACCTACAATACCTTTAGATGATAAACCAACTGCAACAACGTCATCAGACCTACAATACCTTTAGATGATAAACCAACTGCAACAACGTCATCAGACCTACAATACCTTCAGATGATAAACCAACTGCAACAACGTCATCAGACCTTTCGTTCACAACCCATGGAACCCGTTAAAATTAGAATAAAATCGCCAATTTGTAAATATTTTGAGATTGTTGACAACGTTCCTTAGAAATATAAAAATAAGGCTGATATTCTACTAAATTTGATACGTTCCACTAACGTAGAATGATCATGGAGAATTAGCAATTATTGGAAGATCCATCCCAAACAGTAACATGAGCGACCTAATCAACGACGTGCTATGAAAACAAAAGTTTTAACCTTACAGGCTGGAAAGAATTTACATAACGATTATCAAACATGAATACCTCCCCCCCCCAAGAAGTTGTTGAAAATATAAACAGATAGAAGTATATGAAACATAATACACGTGATAAAATATAAACAGATAGAAGTATATGAAACATGATACACGTGATAAAAGACCTAAAGGTACTGTTTCTAGACGGGATCATTTATAAGAAAGTGTTATTGTATAATTCATTCATTTGTATCTTGACATGGGCTATTGTTAGGTTTTTAGGCTTAGTAACATCTTGAGTCGTCTGACAGTTAATAAAGTCCGTTGTAAAGGTCTAATTCTTACTACTTTTAGAGACAAATTTGATAGTAAAAAATTAAATAAAATCAGACGGTGTATTAAATAACGTATAGCAAAACCTTACAATCTATTATAACCCTACAAAACCTGCTAGTTTTGGTGGAGTATTGCCTTTATTAAGACCTGTAAAAGCGTTAGAGAAGTCCGTAACTGCATCTCAGGTTAAAGATCGGTTAATTGGACAGGATACATATACTTTACATAAACCACGAATACGAATTTTCGAGAAACAGAGTTATCGTTTCACGGATCAGTGAACAATGGCAGGCTGATCTGATGGATCTCTCTAAACTAAGTTAATACAACAATCATTTTTTAAGTATTTACTCACGTGTACCGACATGTTTCTAAATATTCATGGGTCGTTTACAAGTCGTCAATTAAAGTAAAATTTCATTTCGAAGTAGGCTATCAAGCACATATTAGTGTAGTAAAGCATCAGTTTAAGAAAGGTTACATGTCTGGATGGACAGATGAAATATTTACGAGTTACCAGAGAATAGAGAGAAACTAACCAGTATATAAACTGTAAGACAATGTAGGATACAAATTAAATGAAACACTTTATGAATTTGAACTACAAAGAATTTAAAGTCTCCTAATGATGATGTCTACGCTGTTGACGAAATATTATATCAACGAGTAAAGGGCAAAAATAAAGAACATTTTTTAAAATGGAAAAGATGTCTTAATATGTGTAATATTAATTATCTTCAAACAGATATGAATCACCTATCATCATCAAATATTATATATAAAACTCTATTTCTCGTTATTTATCACAAATAACTTGTATGTGACGTTACTTAGTTATATGAATTATCTTGATAATAATATTCTGACAAACTATATCACTAATCTTCCAAAATCTATTAGTCTTGAAATTTCGTGGGAAGTGGCCTTGGTCTAAGTACATTATCCGCATATCTGGCATAATAGGTCTGGTGATACAGGATGGATATCACAATTTTTAGGCTTTCGCTGTGCTACCATAATAAATTATATCAGACCAGGTCATTATAAAGAACCCAAAAGGTTGAATTGGAATATTAAACCAAATAAAAGATACACTTCCTAAACACGACAATGAACATATGTTCACTTAGGATTCATTTAATCGAAGAGTAAACACAAACGTAAATGACGGAGCTTCCTATAATACTTGATCCTGTGGTATCAGTTATAACTGGCTCTGATAGTAATCACACGATAACGGAGCCCACTATAGTACCTATACTGTTAACATACATGATGTATTCACTCCGTGTTTACTCAGATTCTGTGGAACCAAGTATTGTTGGTAATGATACGAACTGTTCGAGTTAAAGGCCAGAATGGAGACACTATCACTGAAACATTTACAAATCTTCAATACAGACATCTGGTTAAACAAAATTTTTCAAACTATAGAGTTCGATATGAAGGAAGATATTGATCAGCTATCTGAAGAAGCACGAGTTATCGTAACGCCCCACATTCACGATCATGAGAGGTTCTTACAATCAAGAACCAGACATCTGTGACATACATTACAATTATGAAGTGGGAAGCGGAGTACCTCATTATACTGGTAGTTAATGGTAATAAGAACGCCGAGTGGAAGACGTTTTAAGCAAGACATATTGTTCTGCTATACCACTTCTGAAAAACGGACCATTAGCCTCAGGAAAGCAAGACGTTCAATCAGGTAAAAAATTTATCATCTGAAGTCATACAAGGAAAAACCTTTTGTCAATGTTGGAAAACGACAAGCGACACTAGGAGTTCCGAACCTAACTACATATTACAAATAAGAAACATGAAGGTCCCATGTTGAGAATATCTAAAAGTAAGAGATGAAAAACAGCGACAAGTAATCGTGGTTCTCCTACCACATGAAAAGTCATGTCAGTGCATAAAGTTTGTACCAGACTTATTTTCTCTTCCTACCACACGGGCGTGGCATGGCCAAGTGGTTAAAGTATTCGAATTATAATCCGATGGTCGCGGGTTCGAACCCCCGCCCTCTGAGCACACATGCTCACCCTTTCATCCGTGGGGGCGTTATAATATGACGGTCAATCCCACTATTCGATGGTAAAAGAGTAGCCCAAGAGTGGGCAGTGGGTGGCAATAACTAATTGCCTTCCCTCTAGTCTCACACTGCAAAATTGGGGCCGGCTAACGCAGATAGCCCTCGTGTAGCTTTGCGCGAAATTAAAAAAACAAACAAACAGTTATCAAGGGAAAGTCAGTGGGAATTCAATATTATCTTCACTGACCGACAGAAGACATATATATATATATATATCCAGCCTAACCGTATCTTCATGTAAAGGCAAGATTGTCAACCATGATGACATTTTTTAAAGATGAAGACACTCCTGTACCTGTCAACTTGTTTCTTCATTCTCTGCTTTCTTAACAGATGAACACCTTAACAATAAACTCATTTGTTCGTCTCACAACCTTTGCGCAAATAAGGCCTACGTAGAAACTTTACTGAGTTGTATTGGTGGAGCTAAGTAATTTGACATCGTTCGTGTGGATAAAAGATACAATGTGTACTTTCGACGATCTCGATTTTAACGGTAATGCGAATGAAAGATCGGTTCACAGATACACGTGGTAGTTACACAGTTGACATGATCGACTGTTTATATTTTACTCAAGTTCTTGGGTGCTGATGTAAATTTAAAACTGTGGCTTATAAACAAAGTAAAAATTCATTCTATGTTATGTCAAGTGATGAAACAGGATTCAACATGTTTATATCCACGCTAGAAAAGCCAAGATCAACCCATCAATCATTCTGTGACATGCTAAAGCATTTCAGAAACAAACAGCTAAACAACCTTTGAAATATATAATGTATAAATCGTTCTCAGTTCCCCAAAGAAACAAACAAGGAATGAGTCAAGGATGTTATAAGATGTATTGATAATGATGCGTTTAATGGTTC
This sequence comes from Tachypleus tridentatus, assembly GCF_004210375.1. Taxonomy (NCBI): domain Eukaryota; kingdom Metazoa; phylum Arthropoda; class Merostomata; order Xiphosura; family Limulidae; genus Tachypleus; species Tachypleus tridentatus. The sequence goes on along the minus strand of NC_134829.1, from coordinate 44,307,687 downwards.
TTGGAAGAAAAATCCATACAATTACAAAAACTACAACATCAATTTCGTGGTAATCCAGATGTCCACTCCATCTTTATAACCAGATTTTGAAGCTCAGCTGTATGCACGACTCTTTACAATATTATTTAGTTTGGTTTTTTGGAATTTTGGAAAAATCTACACGAGGGCTATCTGCGCTAGTCGTCCTTAATTTAGCAGTGTAAAATTAGAAGGAAGGCAGCTAGTCATCACCAACCACCGCCAACTCTTGAGCTACTCTTTTACCAACAAATAGTGTGATTGACCGTCACATTATAACGCCCTACAGCTTAAAAGGCGAACATGTTTTGATGCGACGGGATTCGAACCCGCGACCCTGAGATTGCGAATCGTGAGATTGCCGTGCCGGGCCCAAACTGATCAATCTAAAAACATTATAACTGAAATCTACGAAACTATGAACGTAACAGAAATTTATTCCATACTCTCGCACGATTTGTGTAGAAGAGAGAAGTCCGGAAGTGTGTTTGTCGCTGATTAACCACCTGACCCCACAGAGAAACAGTTATAAATAGTAAACCTGAAGCCTAGTCATAAACCTGGTAGCCACTGGAGCTGTATTTATTTTAGTCTAAATGAAAAACCAGAATATTTTGATTCATTAGAACTACCTTCACATAATCTCAATATAAGAAATATTGGACGTTGACTTTACAACCGAAAAGCACTGTGAGCACCATATTCAACCGTGTGTGGACAATATTGTGTATATTACGTTCATTATTGTTGTTGACTCTTTTATAAAACAAAAATTCCTATCGAAATTTTGATCCCACAAAGATAGTAACGATATGTTTGTACACAAGTTTGTAACGATATGTTTGTATACAAGTTTGCTGGAAAACGTTTTTACGTAACTATACCTTCAATAGATGTGACTTTTGATGTAGATAGATTAGATTACAAAATCTTTATTGTGAGAAAATAAATGATTAAATACAATTATTACAACTATATTTTTTATCATTATAATATTACCGAATTAAAGTTTTGTAGATACCTATTTTCAACTCTGTATCTTGGTGGTAGTAGGTAACCTATTTTCAACTCTGTATGTTGGTGGTAGTCGGTAACCTATTTTCAACTCTGTATCTTGGTGGTAGTCGGTAACCTATTTTCAACTCTGTATCTTGGTGGTAATAGGTAATTGTTCAACATGAAGGTATCAATACGTCTCGGTTACAATTTTTGGAAATATGATATCTTGTAAAAAGACGTACTCTATTTTGTGACGTAATCATCCATTACGGCTGTTTGTAATGGCGGCCCAGCAATGCGGCCCTAATGACAAACACCCTCGTGGCACATTTTGGCATCATGACTGCCTGTCATGGCGGCCCAGCAATACGCCCCTGACGATACGCTCCTTGGTGGCGAAGTTTGGAACTATGACCTCCTCACCTTTAAAGACAACATTCCTTCCCTTGAGTCAGCCAATCAGCGTGAGGAGTCGTCCTCACGTAAAGTGGGGTAATTTCTAATTTCTTGACACCCGCTCAGGTAGGTACCACAAGTGGGTGTCCTAACGGGATTTATTATCTGCTATTTTCCCTATGAAGTGCCATAGAAACAACTGGAAGAGCTCTATCGGCACATTGGTGTATCTATGAATCATAAAGGGGGGGGACATGAACCCCACAGCTAACGTGGGTATTTTATGTAAATGATAATAAAATATCTTATACATTAATTGATAGGCATAAATAAAATACAAAACGCATCACATCGTTTCTATGCAGAATAACTTCATAATCAAAGATAGCTCAAGATTAACAGGTGTTTTTATTTTATTCTGTTTAAACTTGCATAACGTTTTGTGTAGTTTTATGTAAAAGTGAATATTGGATGCCAAGATAATTTGCGACTTGGTTGTTTGACCTTTTGGAGTTTTCTTGCTGTTACTTTGTGTGGAGAGACCTCACTTACCGACCGACTGCACAAACGTACTTAAGATGAACAATCTAAGATTATTACCATACGGTATGTATAATTCTGCAAACGAGAAATCTTTTAATAAGGAAAATCTTTCAGTGTTTGTTTTAAAAACGTCCTTCTTTTAGAATTATTTTAGTAGTTTTAATAACCGGTTTACTCAAACTGTACCATAATTTTCTTTAACAAATAACCGGTTTACTCAAACTGTACAATAATTTTCTTTATCAAATAACCAGTTTACTCAAACTGTACCATAATTTTCTTTATCAAATAATCGGTTTACTCAAACTGTACCATAATTTTCTTTATTAAATAACCGGTTTACTCAAACTGTACCATAATTTTCTTTATTAAATAACCGGTTTACTCAAACCGTACCATCATTTTCTTTATTAAATAACCGGTTTACTCAAACTGTATCATCATTTTCTTTATGACATTTGTAATTTACAAGAAAACTGTGTTCTTAAATAACACAACTAACGGTGAATATTTGTAGCACAGAAAGACAACATATGTTGATCCACGCGTTTTCTTCATCTCACGTACTTTCAGGATAAGAAAGACGAAACACAAAACAACAATAATGTAAACCATCAGGGTGTTTTATTCTCGGAAGCGAAACAGGAACCACTCTGTGCGGTTACAACATATCAGTGGAAATACGAGTTCACTCTTTCTTATTCTAATCAAACATTGTCGTTTCCTTAACATCGCTATCGAAAATTACACAACAAGGATGTGTACTAAAAGCTCCAAACTTATTGATGTAATAACAACATCAAGTAAGTCCAATTTATACAGATAGCTCATTTCTCCCCACTGCAGCGACTGATAAGAGTTTGAACGTTTAGTTTAAGACATTGACTTATAACAAAAGGCAGCACGTGCTTAATTTATTGGTTTCCACTTTAAAAATAAAGGTAAGGGATTTGTTTTTTTGTTTTTGAATTTCGCGCAAAGCTACTCTGCGCTAGCCGTCCCTAATTTAGAAGTGTAAGTCCAGAGGGAAGGCAGCTAGTCATCACCACCCACCGCCAACTCTTGGGCTACTCTTTTACCAACGAATAATGGGATTGATCGACATATTATAACGCCCCCACGGTTAGGTGTGATGAAGATTCGAACTTGCAACCCTCAGAGTTTTGTGCCTTAACCACCTGGCCATGCTATGCCCAGAAAATGATAAGAAAAGGCAAACACGTTTGTTTTAAATTTCACATAAAGCTACACTTGGGCTGTTTGTGCTAGCCATCCATAATTTAGCAGTGTACGACTAGAGGAAAGGCAGCTAGTTATCACCACCCACCGCCAACTCTTGGGCTACTCTTTTACCAAAGAATAGTGGGATTCACTTTTAAAGTAGCCAACGAGTTTAGGGGAGGGGGTTAAATGGTGATTAAATGTTTGTCATTTTGATTTTAAGGTTAGCGCAGATCGTTCTTGAGTGGCTTTAAGCGAAATTAGACAAACAAAGTAGTTCATGACTATTTCTATTGATAATCTTAATTATGACTCAGGATTCAGTTTTCATTGAATTCAAATACAAAAACTGATTTTTGTGTTTAATTTCTTCTTCCATAACACTGAGAAGCTATCTATTTTTATTAATCCAAAACTTTAAATTAGTTCAATATTAATGGCTATACTTACTTGATTGTTTCTTACCAGGATAAGTTGATGTAAATGCTATTCTTACCAGGATAAGTTGATGTAAATGCTATTCTTACCAGGATAAGTTGATGTAAATGCTATTCTTACCAAGATAAGTTGATGTAAATGCTATTCTTACCAGGATAAGACCTGTCGTAATAAGCATAATGTTTTAAAGGCGATATTAACTTAAAACGTTTGATTCATTTAACTTATTGTCATCTAATTAGCACTCTAACACTTATAACTCGTTCAGATTTCTTTTACTAATAAAACCAGTGATCTGTAATAACTATTGTATTTTATTATTTATCTCATCTGTTTTATTTCTTACACCTTTTCACTACTCTTCTTCTCATCATGAAGATCTTAATGTAATCACATATTTTATTTGTGTCCTTTTATTTTATTCGTTTCATAATTAATACTTAAGTATTTTCATAAAAGCGTTTCACTCGTAGCTGAAACAGTTGCTGATTTTACTCTTGTACATATTCGTTTGTTGTTGTTTTTTAATTTTGCGCAAAGCTACACGAGGGCTAGCTGCGCTAGCCGTTCATAATTTTGCAGTGTAAAACTAGAGCCTACTTGTATATGTAGTGGAGGATTTTTCATAATTCATATGTGTTCAGACATTTCTCTAATTTTTAACAGGGGTTCTGTATGTTGCTATTAACATTATTGTTACCTGAATGTAGGCTTATGCTAATCCCGTTAGTTACGTAAAAGTCACATACAACATCACGAGAGGCCATTAAGTTCGCGTCATTGACCCGATATCCATTTCTACTCCCTGAATAAGGAAGAAGTATCATTTTGAGAGGTGACATAGACACTTGTACAAATTGGTAAGAGTTGAGTTTTCTTCGCTGTATACATTATTTGAAATTTTTGGCGACGCATAATTTTATAAGGGTTTTGGTTTAAAAATAGATGAAAGTTAAAAAGGTATACTGCATACAATCAGATACTTTGTTTTTTCTAGATTTTTAAAACTTTTCCATTTAGGTATTTAGCTATGGTTTATGGTATACAGCACCCTGTTCTTTCGATCCGAAAATTTGCTGTACTTGTCTTGTGCGAATATTTCACATCTCTCACCCAAGCTGTGGCCCAGCATGTCCAGGTGATTAAAGCACTCGACTCGTAATCTGTTGGTCGCGGGTTCGAATCCCGTTCACACCAAACATGCTCGCCCTTTCAGCCGTGGGGACGTTATTCTGTGACAGTCAATTTCATTATTCGTTGGTATAACAGTAGCTCAAGGGTTGGCGGTGGATGGTGATAACTAGCTGCCTTCCCTCTAGTCTTACACTGCAAAATTAGGAACGGCTAGCGCAGATAGCCCTCGTGTAGCTTTTCGCGAAATTCAAAATAAGCCAAACTAATCATACAAGCTAGCAGTGAAAAAGGCAAGTGCATACGGAATACGGACAATAATTTTATGCAATTATCGTAAATAAAGATTGTTTTATCTGTTCACAAATTCATTTGTTTCCCCATGGCTATCAACAATTTATTTCTTATCTGCCTCACGCTTCTGGAGTCCGAGTTTTTCGGGTACTTTAAATTTCTGTAGAATATCAGTACGTAAACAACCTGTTTTTGAGAGCTGATCTGTGGTATGTTTAAAAAACATCAGAGACTCTAGTATTAGGTGTGCAGTAGATGCATTAATTTAGAAAGCTAAGTTAACTTTCGTTTCTTTAAAGTTTCACTGGTTTCGGGTCATTATAATGGAACGACTCCTGCAACAACCTTAATTTGAGAAAACACTTATTCCGATAAATTTCACATTGTGTCTTGTGTAAGTTACTTTATGACTTGTATTTCCCACTGTACGAACGTTAGATAACAAATTTAGAACAGTTTGTATATTATTTAAACTCTAATTGTATTATAACTGATAAAAGATAGCACGCAAGAGCATAATGGGAAAACAAATAGTTTGGACTTGTTGCTCTGACTGACAGACAACTGGATGTGTTTACTTCTACAGTCGCACTCTACGAAAGTCCGAGTTATCTTAAACTTTCCAAGGGTTTAGAGTACGGGTCTCTTTCCTAACTGAGCTTTCATTTGCTGAAATGTTTTCGGTCTGAAGTTATGTTTAGAAAAGCAACTAGAGGGTGCACATAAGTCTGTATTTTTCTTATAGCAAAGCCACATCGGGTTATCTACTGTACCCACCACCAACTCTTGGGCTACTCTTTTACCAACGAATAGTGGGATTGACCGTCACTTTATAACGCCTCCACGACTGAAAGGGCTAGCATGTTTGGTGCAAACGGGATTCGAACCCGCGACCTTCAGATTACGAGTCGAACGCCTTAACCCACCTGGCCATGCCAGGCAGCACAGTGGTATTTCTATACAAGTGGTGGGCAGAGCACAGATAGCCCTTTATATAGTTTTGTGCTTAATAACAAAACAAACAAACTATATATTTATAAATCAATAGTTTTAGTACTATAAATTACATAATTGTACACAGGATATCAAATCACTATATTACAATACTGAGAATAATTTTTAAAACAAATCACAGTCAAAATGTTCATACACGAAAATATTTTCTGTTACTAGTCCATGTCATTTATTCGTGTTGGTAAATAAATGTTTGTGGCATAGCTGCTAAAATCGCTGAGGATATTTCTCTGTCAAACATGATACAAACCACAAACTAGTTAACTGCAGAGAATCAGTTACTGGTTCGAAGTTCGTGGTCTCACTCCAAACGTTTCAACTCGTACTGCCTGTCGCTGTCTGGAACCACTTGTGGGAAGGTAGTCACCATTGTCTTCAGGCGTAAAAGTGTCTTGTAGTAGAAGTGAACCACCCTATATTTCTAGAATTTTAACACTACCACCTTCCACCATTTTAATCATTATTACATAATGATGTTCAATAATGTTAAATAGAACTAAAACCCATGCCTTAATAGTTGTGTAATAATTATTTATATTTCTAATATAAGATAACATATACATTTTAGAGCCTAGTAGACGACGCTGCAACAAGTTAATAAGTGTATATACATCACGATTTGAACTTGTTTCTCTGGCCAACATGTAAATGTTCTTACAGCTACTATTACAAAATCAAGGTCAAACCAACCTAAGAAGGCTGTTAAGTCTATTCGTCACACGTGGTACGTGATGTTATGAAAAGATATTTAAAGTAAATAAAAAGTGTGAACTTAAGTGCAATAAGAAGGTTTGTTTTTTTGTTTTTGAAGTTCGCACAAAGCTACTCGAGGGCTATCTGTGCTAGCCGTCCCTAATTTAGCAGTGTAAGACTAGAGGGAAGGCAGCTACTCGTCACCACCCACCGCCAACTCTTGGGCTACTCTTTAACCAACGAATAGTGGGATTGACCGTTACATTATAACGCCCCCACGGCTGAAAGGGCGAGCATGTTTGGCGCGACCGGGATGCGAACCCGCGACCCTCAGATTACGAGTCGCACGCCTTAACACGCTTAGCCATGCCGGGCCGATAAGAAGGTAAAATGCTGCATTTTAAACTTTTGTGCCACTACTATCAAATACTGAAGTTGTTTATATTGTAATTTATAGATGGTATATACTCTCTGTATCCAAACTGAATTATTCGTTATAGGCAGAAGTGGTAAGGAAATGATCGAAACTGACTAAAATAACTTTATTTGTGTATACGAATTCTGAGAAAAAATTAAAAACGGATTTAACCGAGGCTTGAAGCTTCCTCAATTATCAGATTATTGTATACATTATATTTTGGAGCAGTTTGTAAGCAGAGAAAGACAACCCACTATCATAGCTGCACGAATAATGTTACTAAGCTCTTCCAACCCCATTGTTCGAGTTGATGTCGTAAAGATTCGAACAAATTTTGAAAGATTTAAAACTTTAAAAATGTTTGAGATAAAAGTATTTTAAATTTCGTGGAATGACAATTTTTAAAGCCAGTAGTAGAGAGATATAAACTTAGTACAAGATGCAACTTTTTATTCCAAAATGTATGCTAATGTTAATTCATACTCAACTATTAATATAAAAAAAATCGACGAAAGATTTGTTTATTTAAGACAAGATAAAATAACCAATAGTGTGATATTTGTATTTACGAGTATTAATTACTATCTGCTTTAATTTTCTTTACAATAATTTAAATTTCGAAACATTAAAGCTGAGATATCATGTTTGTCATATACTCGAGAAAACCCAAAATTGAAAATTTCTTATCTACTGCCCGTAGGCCACGAGCAAGCAAAGACGAAATTGTAGTTGAGCGATCGATGTTTAACATTTAACTTAGAACAAAGTCTGTCCCTCTCGGAAGTCGTACTAATTGAGTTTATTTGTTTTTTTTTTAATTTTCGCTCCTAGCTACTCGTGGATTATCTGCGTTATCCATCCCTTATTTAGCAGTGTAAGACTAGAGGGAAGGCAGCTAGTCATCATCACCCTCTGCCAACTCTTGGGCTACTCTTTTACAAACGAATAGTGGGATTAGCCGTAACATTATACCTCCCCCCACGGCTGAAAGAGAACATTTTTGGCGTGACAGAGGTTCGAATCCGCGACTCTCAGATTACGAGTCCAGCGCTGTAACCATGCTGAGCCACTAGTAAGGTTTGAAGATTTTCATAAGACAATCCCTTCACCTTGATACCTTCACCTGTTAGTAATAACGTAAATAGGCTAACTCAATGGCCATTTGTACCTCACGAGTTGGTAAGGAGATAAAAGGCATTGTGTCCAAAGACATTACATTGTAAAGCTTCGTATGAATTAACTACATCCAGGTGGAATGATCAGTCAAGTCAAATCAGAACGTTGATTTTAAGTTGGAAGTTAAACTTCCAGTAGAAGGGGTGGAGTGGAATGTAAGGATGCGCAGTGAAAATGTTATTTACTTCCTTCCGAACAACTCATTTAGTTTTGAATTGTAATAAAACAATTCCAACACGTAATAAATTACATCAGTTTCAGAAAAGTAAAGTTTTCTTATTTAAAGTGTCCGACAGGGTAGAATATCGCAACGAATATTCGTGCCATTCTTACATATTGAATACAAAATACACTTACCTCGATTTGGGATAGCTGTTGATAACAAGCACTGTTTACGTGTTTTAAAGATATAGCTTTACAGATTACTCTAGAGTAATTCATAAAAGCGAAGTTACAAAAATCCCAAAACCCATTAACAGACGTATCACTTATACAGCTCCGTTATTGACTTTTTGTGATTAAAACCCACACATATTCACTTAAGCCACACACACATTGAAGTGTTAGTAACAAATCTATTAGAACAGCCTACTTTCGGAATCTTGGAATGGACATGAAGGACAAAAATATTACCTCGTGCTCATGACTAATTTTCACGAGCCAATTCCCGCACTCAATACAGCATCACGAGATAACGATTCCTCCCACTCGGTAAAGTATCTCATGACACCGAAATAAAATTTTTATTCGCCATGTTCCTTTTTGGACTCCGTAGCTACTTGTTTACTGAACTTGTCTACTTAATCTCAGATCCCGGCTCTCGTTTTTTTTTTGAAACTTTTGTCATTGGCTCTTGGCACGAGTTTAAACCAATGAGAATTGAAAACATCGTCCCATTTTCCTGACGCATGTTGAAGTACACTTTAAACAACTTCAAGGAATTTTAGATCATAATGTGTTTGTTTTATTACTTGGAATTAACAATAATATTTTTAGTGGAATCAATATAAGCCTTATTAACAATAGGAATAAGTATACTTATGAACTATGTTTGATAACTTTAAACCAGGAATATGGTCCTTAACTATTGGGTTGAGGAATAATTCGTGAGCGTTTTTTCAAGTTAACAAAATATATTCATAAATGAAACACTTTCGCAAAATATTTCATGTCATTTGGTAGATAATTTTTTGCTCTAATAGATGGTGTGTTTGATTTTCATATGTCTTTAATTTTTGCTTTCATTTTCAGCTCATTAAATGGAATGTCAAGTGGATAAAATCGAGCATTTTCGACACCATCTGCTTTTCGCATTTAATTTCTTGCAATTTCGTTTAAAACAATGCATACTATATACCTAGGTATTACATGAAATAAAGTATCATAATAAATGTTTTGGGTGTAATGTGTTCATGCATTGAAGTATTGTATAGTCTTGCATGTAATGCTTGAATGAAATTATTTAAAAACGCTCACGAATTATTCCTCAACCTAATACATATATGTATCTGTGGGAGCCGTTAGGTATATTTCACGTTGTTGGTGATTATTATTTGTGATTAAAATGTCAACATATGAAAATTTTATTTTCTTATTAATGTTACAACAATAAACTATATACTGCTAAAACTACTGTTTCAATAGTGAAGAAACTGGGGATCTTAATCAGAGTTCTTGAAAATAATAAATGTGTCGTCTGCATGCCACAGTGACAAATTTGTGAACTCCTAATGCAAGAAATCGGATTTCGATTCCCACTGTGGGCACAGCATAAGTAGCCCATTATGTAGCTTTGTGCTTGACAGAAAAACACACAAACATATCCACGAGGGTAGAGTGTTTTAAACTATTGCAAGCAATTTTTCATAATAACACAAAGATAGGTTGGCCATAGAAGGCGTCATTTTACAGGGTGGCCCGTAAGTCCCTACCCATCCATATGTTATTATGTTATATTCAGTTACGCATGTATTATAAATTTGTTTCTTTTTTTTCAGATAAATATGGCCGATGTAAGCCCATTTATACTTGAAGAGCGTATTGTAACAAGTGCGTGGGTACAAGAATACTGGTGACACCCTGGATACAATAACACAGATACACTGGATACATAAGATATATGGATGGGTAGGGACTTACGGGTCACCCTATAGAACCCATAGCAACACCTTCAAATTGTTCAGAAACTCTAGCATTTAGTTACAAAGTTCATGTGTATGTGTGTGTTTTCTTATAGCAAAGCTACATCGAGCTATCTGTTGAGTTCACCAAGTGGAATTGAACCCTTGATTTTAGCAGTTTAAATCCGTAAACTGACCCGTGTGTCAGTGAGGGACAACAAAGTTCCTCTCCCCTTACACCAAACATGCTCGCCCTTTCAGCCGTGGGGGTGTTATAATGTGACAGTCAATCCCACTATTCGTTGGTAAAAGAGTAACCCAAGAGTTGGGGGTGGGTGGTGATGCCTTCCCTCTAGTCTTACATTACAAAATTAGGGACTGCTAGCACAGATAGCCATCGTATAGCTTTGCGCGAAATAAAAAAAAAAACAAAGTTCATTAGTTCCTGAAAACAAAACGGATTTAGAAATAATCACGTGATTCGAATCATCTTTGTAAATGAAGTGAACAAATAGTTGAATAGTTTCTTTTAAGGGTATATTTAGTAAAACCTGTCTATGCTGTAAGCCGCATAGGGCGGAAACTTGTACACGCCGGAAATATCAAACTGTTGTAGCATTCAGTGATGTAGAGAAACAACGTTTCGCTCTTCCATGTAAAATATTTTCTCAACCCAAACGAGCCGTTTTTGCATATATGTTGCAGCATTATCTTAAGATTTATAAAGCGCCCTCTATATGGCGGAACCTGCGTAACGCGGACAAAAAACTATCTTTCACCTACCTCATCTATCAACAAGTAGGATTAAAACCTGAGTGAGGCGAAGAAAATGTTTTTTTATTAAGTATTAATTTCTTATTTAATTAATCATTTCTCTAAATATTAATAAATTATTGAACATTTTGTGACAGTAAGTATTGGTTAAATATATTATATTATTTTTCTGCCGTCATTATTCCAGAGGTCGCTATTCGAAAGAACGATTGACTGTACTTTTGGTCGCATTTGCTGATGGGAAACTAGAGAAACCATGGGTAATAGGTAAAAGTGAAAATCCACGCTGTTTCAAAAATTTAAGGAAGAATCAACTTCTTGTGGAATGGAAAGCGAATAATAAAGCATGGATGACAAGTACTATATTCGTGGAATTTTTGAACAACTTAAGCAAATGAATGGAACAAGAAAACAGGAATACTCTATTTTTACTAGATAATGCAACTTGTCACCCAAAAGTTCGATTTCAAATGTTCGTTTAGTCTTTCTACCTCCATGTACAACATCAGTTCTACAGCCACTAGATAATAGAATTATACAGTGTAAAACTGAAATACAGAAAAATGCTGCTTCAGCATATTATTGCAAACATGTACGACTGGAAGAGAACATCTGAAATAACCATGAAAATTTACTGTTAGATGAAATTGCATTTTTATGTCATTCAATCAAATGCATGAAAGATGAATGCGTAATAAAGTGCTTTCGAAACTGTGGATTTATTCTTGATAATTACGCAGATTGTGAAAAAAGTTGTTTGTTATGATGATTCTAGTGAAATCCAAACTCTGATCGAGAAGATGCAGATGATTCTGTGAACATGGAAAGTTTTGTGAACGTTGACAAGAATGTTTTAAAAGAAACTGATGAAATTGATAATTCTATAATAGAATCGCAAGATGGTAACAGTTTGAGAGATTCAAAAGATGAACAAAATGGAAAAGATAATGAGGACACAAAAATTCCTACTTCATCGCAAGTGTTAAGTTATTTAAGGCTATCAAATTGTATGCAAAAGTGGAGGGGGAAAATGAACTTCATGAAAAGGCCGTAGAACTGGTTTGATTTGGTTTGTTTTGAATTTCGCACAAAGCTACTCGAGAGCTATCTGCGCTAGCCGTCCATAATTTACCAGTGTAAGGCTAGAAGGAAGGCAGCTAGTCATCACCACCCACCGCCAACTCTTAGGCTACTCTTTTGCCAACAAAAAATGGGATTGACCGTCATATTATAACGTCCTCACGGCTGAAAGGGCGAGCATGTTTGGCGCTACGGGGATTCGAACCCGCGACTTTTAGATTACGAGTCCAGTGCCTTAACCACCTGGCCATGCTGGGCCCCGTAGACAAAATTGGCGTTCTCTTTTAACCGCATCATTTTCTAGTGAATTTTAGTTAGTGTGTGTGTGTGTGTTTTCTCATACCAAGCCACATCGGACTATTTGCTGAGCTCATTGAGGGGAATCGAACCCATGATTTTAGCGTTGTAAATCCATAGATATACCGCTGTTCTAGCGGGGGAGCTAGTATGAAAAGTCTAGGAAGTGTTTTACAGAAGAAATTGTATAACATTTTGTTTGATTCATATTTTCAGGTATTTCATGTTTGTAAAGCTAGACTTTAACCTGGAACTTCACTCCTTGTTGAAGATTATCGTGGCGATATGGCTGTAGCACAACGATGTAAAACAGATAGCTGCTTTAGCAGGGTATGTCTTAGCAGTGTTACAAACATGAAAATACATATTTTATTACCATTATTCAATATCTGATATATTTAAATCAATAATTGTTTTCATTAAATACATTGGTTGTTTATTTCCACATGCTAAATATAAAATGTTTTGGTTTGTTTTGAATTTCGCGCAAAGCTACATGAGGTCTATCTGCGCTAGCCGTCCCTAATTTAACAGTGGAAGACTAGAGGAAAGGCAGGTATCATCACTACCCACCGCCAACTCGTGGGCTACTCTTTTACCAATGAATAATGGGATTGTCCGTCACATTATAACGCCCCCACGGCTAAAAGGGCGAACATGTTTGGTAGGACGGGGATTCGAACTCGCGACCCTCAGATACAATATTGAGCCTTCTATCTGGTCTGGGACTGAATATTTTATCAACGGTTTACAATGAGCGGATTACTTTCGAGTTGATGTATCAGTACAGCACAGCTAGCGAGCTTTTGTTCTTGGCTGGTCTCACGTGAGTTTTCGCAGCCGAAGTTGTACAACGTCTTCGTACAAATAATAACGTCCGAAGTTAATTCTCTGAAGTTAAACAGTTTAGAACGTTCGAAATCTACAGACTTTACTGGTCAAATGTCTGTAGCTTTCCGAATGATAAGCGTTTATCACAATTATAGCTTCTGAGGTTTATAGTATACTAACTGTAGCAAACCAACAATGTAAAACTGTATTCGCGTTGGGTTGGTTACCTTTTATATGTTTGAGAAGAGAATTTCTAGAAATTTCAGTTGGCAGCAATATTGGCAGTCATTCTTATTTGCATACACACGTTGTACATTGTTGATTCTTACACTTGAGAACATTCTACAAATTCAGGGAATATGAGGGAATTTCGCAATATACATTTAACAATATAAGTTACATGCATTTCTATATACGTATTAAACTGAAACAAACATAGATATTAAAATAAATATATAATAGTAAATTTGTTATATTATAAACAGATCTCCGATAATTGACTTCTTTTTAATGTTATGAGCTACTCTTCTCTTAGTATCTCAACTTCAACTGGATACCTATGACAGGTGCCGCCCCCCAGTGGCTCAGCGGTATGTCTGCGGCCTTACAATGCTAAAATCTGGGTTTCGATACCCGTGGTTGGCAGAGCACAGATAGCCCATTGTGTAGCTTTGTGCTTAATTCAAAACAAAACAACGACAGGTGCTACTCTATATAGTATCTGTGCAGTATTAAATCATAGGATTCTTTATTATAAATTCAGTGCTATCTAAATACTGTTGTTAATAAAATTGAAACAAACTGTTTAAAATAAAACAGTTTTGCTTCGTGTGTGGTATTTTCATGCTTTTATTTCTTCTTTAAAACTGAGTACTATTTTTTCAGAGTCCAGTAAATTCATTACGGTACTATGATCACATAACTCATGATTTGTCCAGTAGCGTCTCATCTTTGGTTTCTCTCAATTCCACTCTAAGTTTGCGAATGAGTAGGAGCTCGCCCAGTTTGTCCGTGTTTAAAGGAGAAGGTGAGTAAAACTCTAAGAATCCAAACATTTCAATTTTTATCATAACTTATACAGTAAGTATTTAAGTAATGATAATAGAATGTTGTTCATTATGATCAGTTCTAGCCGAGATAAATCCCACAATTTTCAAATTAACCAGAGAATACTATTTAATTTCAACTATTTTAAAGGCCTAATATGTCCTCCGTCGTTATGAATGCATCTATAATAGTATCGGCAACTGACAACCACGTGCCAGAGGATACGCTATGGATCACCATTTGTTAAATTTGTAGCATATTTCTCCTCAGAGCTCCTGTTTTTTTTGTTTCTTTGAATGAAAATATTAATTATAGGATTTTTCCTCAGAACTCCTGTTTTTGTTTACTTGTAAATATTAATCGTTGTTTCAATTTAACAGTAGGATTTTCATCAAATCTCATGTTTTTGTTTCTTTGTAAATATTAATTGTTGTTTCAATTTAACAGTAGGATTTTCATCAGATCTCATGTTTTTGTTTCTTTGTAAATATTAATTGTTGTTTCAATTTAATAGTAGGATTTTCGTCAGATCTCCTGTTTTTGTTTCTTTGTAAATATTAATTGTTGTTTCAATTTAACAATAGGATTTTCGTCAGAACTCCTGTTTTTGTTTGCTTGCAAATATAAATTGTTGTTTGAATTTAATAATGAGATTTTCTTCAGAACTCCTGTTTAGGTTTGTTTCTAATTATTAATTACTGCATTAATCTTATAACATATTTTCATATACAGTTCCTGTTTTTGTTTGCCTGTAAATATTATTGGTTATTCAAGCATAATAATAAATTCTGCTTCACAGTTTATTTTTTTTGCAACAGATCAATCGTTGTCTTAATTTAGTAATATATTTTCTCCAGAACTACGTTTTATGTTTTTTCTCCTTGTTTATAAATATTACTCGGTATCTTAATTTAATGATAAATTATTCTTCAAAACTTCTATTCATTTCTAAATCTGAATTTTTGTTTTATTTGACTGACAAACACTTTTCCTGAAACAAGTGTTTATTTTGAATTCGAAATTGTTATTTTAAGTTATAAACAAATATTGTTTCTGAAGCAAGTATTTTGTTCCTATATAGTTATTCTAAATTGGAAGGTCTTGTTTCTGAAGTAATTGCTTATCCTTAATTAATAGTATCATTCCTGATGTTACGTTTAAATATCCTTAATTGTTTATCCTTAAGTCAAATATTGTTTATATTTAATTGATAGTATCATTCCTGATGTTACGTTTAAATGTCCTTAATTGTTTATCCTTAAGTCAAATATTGTTTATATTTAATTGATAGTATCATTGCTGATGTTACGTTTAAATGTTCTTAATTGTTTATCCTTAAATGTTCTTAATTGTTTATCCTTAAGTCAAATATTGTTTATATTTAATTGATAGTATCATTGCTGATGTTACGTTTAAATGTTCTTAATTGTTTATCCTTAAGTCAAATGTTGTTTATATTTAATTAATAGTATCATTGCTGATGTTACGTTTAAATGTCCTTAATCTTAGTTTTCAAAGAAAAGTAGTCTTCAGATTTACAAAACTAAAATTAGGGGTTCGATTCCCCTCGGTGTACTCAGCAGACAGCCCAAGGTGGTTTTGCTATAACAAAACACATACACACACTAAAAAAATGAAATATTGTTGTCTACAGATGTTATTGAATAAATTTAATAATGTTTTATGTTGACACTTTTATTTCACTCATAGTCCTTGACAAAGCAGTAGAATGCACTGATTTTGACAAACATGACATAAAGACGATCTTAAAAGTAAGAAAGGAAGCTTTAGAAGAAGTGTTGAAAAGTAGGACAGAGGAATTAAAATTACTATGTTTACGAGAAGGGGTAAGAATTTTATGTCAGCTCATAGCTTTTCATTGTTAATCAGTTTTAATTAAATATATCAGAACTAAACACTAATATAAGTAAGTTAATGTACATTTCTTATTGACAATGGTTAAAAATGCTTTCATTCATCAGTTGGTTGTTTTCATTGTTAACTATATTGTTGGGCGTTACTTCTTTGTTAGTTCAATTATGATCAATATAATGTAAATGAGTATGCATAGTCTAAAGAAGGATTTTGATTTTTCATTATTTTTACTGTTAATTACACAGGAATTGTATACCACAGTACTTGCCAGAAATTTAGACCATAAACAAGTTAAATTTGTGCAATACAGATAGATGTATAGATATTATAAAGTTAGATATAATAAATATACCGTATTTTTAAGTAATTAAGCGCGCGTATAAGAAATATTTAGTTAATTTATAATAATTGAAGTATTAGGTATATCATGTACACTAATTTTATACCTTTAGTAAGTTATAAATATCAACAGTTTTATATACAAACTTATTTGAAGAAACTAAAATGTTTCTTTTCTAAATGCAAATAAAATGAAAGATTCAAACTTTGTAGGAAACACAATCATAAATACCAAACCTGAAAAAATAATATAAAATAGTTTATGCGAGCTACTACTATAGAACAGTCAAATTATTCTTATATTATAGCAGATAAAATAAGCTCCATAGAACCACTAGTTACAAAACTAGTAGCATAAACCATTTTAAAACAGATCTAAAAATGAATTTTAAAATAAATGTATTAAAATAATGATAATTCACATTATAATAAACTATTAAAACTAAATTAACAAAACATTATATGATACTAAAACAAATTGAAAACATTGTATGATACTAAAACAAATTGAAAACATTGTATGATACTAAAACAAATTGAAAACATTGTATGATACTAAAACAAATTGAAAACATTGTATGATACCAAAACAAATTGAAAACATTGTATGATACTAAAACAAATTGAAAACATTGTATGATACCAAAACAAATTGAAAACATTGTATGATACCAAAACAAATTGAAAACATTGTATGATACCAAAACAAATTGAAAACATTGTATGATACTAAAACAAATTGAAAACATTGTATGATACCAAAACAAATTGAAAACATTGTATGATACTAAAACAAATTGAAAACATTGTATGATACCAAAACAAATTGAAAACATTGTATGATACCAAAACAAATTGAAAACATTGTATGATACTAAAACAAATTGAAAACATTGTATGATACTAAAACAAATTGAAAACATTGTATGATACCAAAACAAATTGAAAACATTGTATGATACTAAAACAAATTGAAAACATTGTATGATACAAAACAAATTGAAAACATTGTATGATACTAAAACAAATTGAAAACATTGTATGATACCAAAACAAATTGAAAACATTGTATGATACCAAAACAAATTGAAAACATTGTATGATACTAAAACAAATTGAAAACATTGTATGATACCAAAACAAATTAAAAACATTGTATGATACCAAAACAAATTGAAAACATTGTATGATACCAAAACAAATTGAAAACATTGTATGATACCAAAACAAATTGAAAACATTGTATGATACCAAAACAAATTGAAAACATTGTATGATATCAAAACAAATTGAAAACATTGTATGATACTAAAACAAATTGAAAACATTGTATGATACTAAAACAAATTGAAAACATTGTATGATACCAAAACAAATTGAAAACATTGTATGATACTAAAACAAATTGAAAACATTGTATGATACCAAAACAAATTGAAAACATTGTATGATACTAAAACAAATTGAAAACATTGTATGATACTAAAACAAATTGAAAACATTGTATGATACTAAAACAAATTGAAAACATTGTATGATACAAAACAAATTGAAAACATTGTATGATACTAAAACAAATTGAAAACATTGTATGATACTAAAACAAATTGAAAACATTGTATGATACTAAAACAAATTGAAAACATTGTATGATACAAAACAAATTGAAAACATTGTATGATACTAAAACAAATTGAAAACATTGTATGATACTAAAACAAATTAAAAACATTGTATGATACAAAACAAATTGAAAACATTGTATGATACCAAAACAAATTGAAAACATTGTATGATACCAAAACAAATTGAAAACATTGTATGATACCAAAACAAATTGAAAACATTGTATGATATCAAAACAAATTGAAAACATTGTATGATACTAAAACAAATTGAAAACATTGTATGATACTAAAACAAATTAAAAACATTGTATGATACCAAAACAAATTGAAAACATTGTATGATACCAAAACAAATTGAAAACATTGTATGATACCAAAACAAATTGAAAACATTGTATGATACTAAAACAAAATGAAAACATTGTATGATACTAAAACAAATTGATTTCAGAAATACAAGGTCTGTTCAAAAATACGCGGACTGTTTGAATTGCGCGGCTCCAGTTGGTTTCAGGGGAATCCGCTTGGTGTTGCTAGGTTCACACAGATCAGCTGATTGCGACGCCATTTCCCAATTGCAGATATCTTCATTTGTGTATTAGCTACGCGGTTTTAAGTGAAGTGCGATTTTTTCGTTTGGCGGATTTCAGAATGAATGACCTGAAGGAGCAACGACTTGCTGTGAAATTTTGTGTTAAACTTGGAAAATCTGCGACTGAAACTTTTGCTATGCTTAACACGGCTTACGGTGATGTTGCTATGAAGCGTACGGCATGTTTCAAGTGGAATGAACGTTTTAAGGATGGTCGAAAGACCATTGAAGGTGATGAGCGTCCTGGACGTCCTTCCACGTCAACTGACGACCCACACGCCGAAATCAACACCCTGGTGCGGGCAAATCGACGTCTGACTGTCAGGGAGCTTGCTAAAGAGTGTGGGATATCAGTTGGATCTTGTTACGAGATTTTGACCGAAAAATTGAAGATGCACCGCGTTGCTGCAAAATTTGTGCCTCAGAACTCGTGAGTTTTTGGCCAAACACTCGATCACTGTTCTTCCCCACCCCTCTACTCACCTGACCTTGCTCCTTGCAATTTTTTCTTGTTCCCCAAACTCAAAAGACCCTTGAAAGGAAGAAGATTTGAGATGATTCCCGAGATTAAGGCAAATGCGACGAAGGAGCTGGAGGACATTACAAAAGAAGCGTACCAGGACTGTTTCAACAAGTGGAAACACCGTTGGGATAAGTGTGTGCGTTGGGGAGGAGAGTACTTTGAAGGAGTCCCAGACCTGTAACTTCTAAATAAAGTACATTTTGTTTTATGACGTCAGTCAGCGTATTTTTTGAACAGCCCTCGTATCTATCAAAACTTAAATATACAAGTTGCATAAAAAGATGTTATTATAAACTTGGAAAATGTAATTATATCTTCAATGGAACATATAAAAATAAACAACGTAAAAAGTTAAATTATGAATGGCAAATCGATTACTACAATCTATACAACAACCCCAACAAAATATGTAAAGAAATGCAAGAGGCAAGCTACCAATCTATAAGAAATTGGTTGAGTTTGAAAATTATTGAAACTATGTAAGTAGGTTTATAAAGTAAACTAAGATATATTATTATAATGGAAAAATAATTTCCACTAAAACTAAAATAAATATCTGTGATACATAATAAATACGATGTGAGGTAATCATTCATAATGTGATGAAAAATGAGAAAATATTACAGTAAATAATAGGTTTGCTAAGTTTACTCAACAATCCAAATTATATGTAAGTTCAGTTAGTGAATTTTGTATAAATATTATAAATGAACGTGTTAGCAAATACAGCTGAAACAGTGTTAGTACGTATTAGTTAAATGAAACTTGGTACAAAACTAACATGCCTTTAAATTCACTGTATACAATACTAACCAATAAATATTATTTTTTAAACTTAAAAACTGTATGAAAAATGGAAAAGGCCTAGCAGAAGATAAAATCACAGCTAAAGTTATGGAAAATAATATTTAGTTAATGTGCCAATGGAAACGAGAATTTTCCCCAAACATCGACAAGCCTTTGTATTTACAATGGTATAATCAGGGGTTCAAATCCTTTCGGTGGACATAGCAGATATGCCAATCTGACTTTGTTATAAGAAAACACAGATTTTCGTGTCTGTAATTTAGGGATTTATCAGTAAATGACAAAATATCTCATAAAACCTGAGTATTAAATTATTTATGCCACATATACCTATAAAGATTTTTGTAGCTGGTTTGAATGCATTTCTTAGTCATTGGATTAAAATTCATTTATACTAGTTTATCGAAGGCTGTATGTATGTTTTATTATGATTTATTGAAGACTGTATGTTTCTTTGTTTATAAATATTAATAGTTGTATTTATTTGATAATAGGCTCTTCTTTAAAATTTCCATTTTTGTTTGTTTGCATATATTAATTATTGTCTAAAAGTAGACTAAAATGGTATTGTTTAGAATCATTATATTTGATGAAATTTATATATTTTATTTCAAACCGAAAGCACAATATAGTAAAAACGTTATTCTTTTTAAACTTGAATTTCATAATTTTATTCCCTTCGTAAAGGAAATGACTGGTGAGGTTCCACCTGATTTTCCACTGACAGGCAGGGAAGCGCCACCTACTTTTAAAAGACGTATAAGAACATCGTTTGCTTTAAACAATAGGTTGATTGAAAACTTTCGTGCAAATAACGTGAGTTTGCCAAAATTTTCTTTCTTACTTTTTCAGTTACAGAAATAGTTTAACTTTAACAATAACAACAAAATGTATATATAAATATATATTTTGCAAGAAGGAGTCGTTAGTAATGTTTTTATGATTTATTGAAGACTATTTTAAGTAAAGGTATTTTTGGAACAACAGTATATTACAAGTAATGTAAAATTCTGACTGTAACTCCTGTCACTTCCTGTTTATAATTTACACGTCTCGAATAAAAATATATATCTGTTGAAAATATTAATAATCATGTTCATAACTCTAGATTTATAAAAGAAATGTTGTGTGGAGGGATATTTTGAATAAAACTAAAGATAACTTAAGTACTTAAAATCGACATCAAGAAGATTCGTTGTGTGGTAGAAATGAACAATCACATATTTTAGTACTATAATTTCTCACAATAATGTAAATAAAAACACTTGAACTCGTCGACCTTTGAGCTCCATCAGAACTATGATCTAAAAACATTTTTATTTGACTGCTATTCAAACTATTTTCCTGATGAATAGTGTGTATTCAATATCCGATACCCGAAATAGTTTGTAGTTTTTATAATAATACTCGACAGACGCATTGATGATGTTGCTTATTTATAAACTATGGTAGCATTTTATATAAAAACTCTACTTTGAAATAAAATAAATGACAATGTTGTTAGAATATTTCTTAAATTATATTGTTTTACTGTATATTCTTAACGTTGTAATTTAATTGTTAGCTAGAGAAAGCCGCGAACTTTAGTCGCAATGAAGCTAAGATCAGAAGATTCCAAAAGTTAGGCTTAGAACATGTATAAAACTCAACGAATATGACGTTAAGGCTTCGAGCATATTCCGTGACAGTTTATAAATGCAACATAGTTCCGAACTAGTTGCCATGTTCGCTGTCGCGAAGTTAATTTGTTTTATATTAGTTAACATCATTTGTTACGTTGGCCTACACCAATATACGGTAGTGTACCACTGTTCAAGCGTGTAGGAACCTTAAAAAGGAAAGAAAATAATTAATTCTCTTTATGCAAATTAGATGTTCAATTATTTTCGCTAAACAGTTTAAAAGAACCTTCCAGCAAGAGAGCTATTTGTGTACTAAGTTACAAATCATCAGCTATTTGTGTACTAAGTTACAAATCATCAGCTATTTGTGTACTAAGTTACAAATCATCAGCTATTTGTGTACTAAGTTAAAAATCATCAGCTATTTGTGTACCAAGTTAAAAATCATCAGCTATTTGTGTACTAAGTTAAAAATCATCAGCTATTTGTGTACCAAGTTAAAAATCATCAGCTATTTGTGTACTAAGTTACAAATCATCAGCTATTTGTGTACTAAGTTAAAAACTATCATTTATTAATAACTGGGAATTACTTTTATGTTAACATTATATTACTTTTCCAACCTTCAGGAAGAGGAGCTAACAAAATTAGAATTGGAATGTGAGATCCAAAATAATATTACCATGGCTGTTCTGAAACTTGCCAGTGACAAGACTGTTAATAGAAGCGTGAGAAAGCAAAGAAAAGCAGCTCACGAGCGAGCTCTTCTTAAGGTTTGTTCTAATTAAAACCAACAATACGTTTAAAATAGTCCATGGTTTATTAGCAAGGCTAAAGAATGGTTAAAAAGTCCTAATAATGTTAAAACAACGAAACCTGGCGAAACATTAGGGGAAAATCTGCAGTTTACATGATTTTATCACGAAAACTAATACGACTAATAACTGTTAAAATCAAGAAATAGAAGAGTTTTATTTATAATACAGAAATTGTCCCATAGACAAAACAAGACAAACTATATTTGATAATAATCCACTTTTAGTAGAAAATCTTACCCACACGCACACATACACGTATAAATTTGGAACTTTTCCGTCGAGGATGCATTTGTTTGAGTCACTTATTTCTTTCTGTAGACTCTACGCAGCTCTATCCTAGTTAGAGTAATTGGTTGTCCCTAAAGGTGCAAGTGTTGAAAATGTTGTTTACTTCCCCAATATGTATTAGACGTTCCTTAATTTTAGACCGTGGTTTGAAATTCTATATACATTTGGTTGAACTTTGACACATTCTACAAGCTTCATTTAATATAAAATACATTTTCAATATAGACTTCTATTTTAAGTGGCGTTCAGTTTTATTGTGACTGCATCGTGAGTTGTATGTAACAATAGTAGGACTAAAAGAACGTAGTGAATTTACAACGTAACTTACGAAATATGTGAATACATCTAACAAAAGATAACTCGTTATTGTTAATTAGCTCTTCAGTATTGTTGATTTCAATAAGAAATCTGAAATTATACACCAACGTAAGTACAATTACCGAAATCTTAATTCAATGTGAAGTATTCAACAATTATCTTTTTTTTTTTTTTTTGTCGTCCTACTGAACCGTACTATAAAATCTTAATTCCCTAAATATGTCCAATCAATTTCTCGTACTTTTAGTGGAGCTGTAACTTAGTTTTAAGTGTAACAAATGAACATTTTTGTTTCACACTCTGATAAGTCATAACACTCGATTTGGTTTGATAATTTATTTCGGTTAACAAAAGCTTCTACAATAAAAAATACATTTTTGTAAAAAAAACGTATTTAATTTTATGGCAGATCTAAGTACTTAATAATAAATAAAATATCTTTTAGCTTAAAGATTTGCAACAGAAGTTATCAGTTCTGAAAAGACAATCTCAAGTCGTGAACGTTGACAAGTCATCTGAAGAAGGTAAACCATATATGCTAAGCTGTAATAGAATAAGCTTTCAACAATGACTATCTATAAAACAAAAATGCGACTGGAAAATTCTTACGTGTGATGACAGCCAATAAATACACGTAATTTAAAATAGTTTTTAATTTGCTTTGATAATTATTATTCAATTTAAATTTATCTGCCTAAGGTTATCTTGTTCATTGAGATTCACATGAGAAGTAATTGGTATGTTATTAACTGACTGGAATGTAATTATTACTTTTACTAACTTGATTTTACCCAGAATTGTATGGCCAGGTGGGTTAAGGCGTTCGACTCGTAATCTGAGGGTCGCGTGTTTGAATCCCGGTCACACCAAACATGTTCGACCTTTCATCCGTGGGGGGCCGTGACGATCAATCCCACTATTCGTGGCTAAAAGAGTAGCCCAAGAGTTGATGATGACTAGCTGCCTTCCCTTTAGTCTTACACTGCTAAATTAGGGACGGCTAACGCAGATAGCACTCGACTAGCTTTGCGCGAAAATTCAAAAACAAACAAACCCAAAATCGTAAAGGTCAAGTTAGACAATAGTCTAAATATTTTATCTCGATAAATATGTTTTGGTATTTATGACTCCTCCTATTTCGAAAAATCAAATGTGACGTGACACACACTATCTTTTATATAGGTTAGATAAGAAATCAGAAATTAGGCGTGACAATTCAAGTAGAGCTACATGTTGCTAAGATCTTGTGGCAAATTTGAAATTATAAAGAATGAGAAATACGTTGTGTCAGTTCAAGTTTACTTACCTCTAATTAAACTACCTGTTGCTGAGTTATTATGGTAAACATGAAACTATAAAGAACCAGAGATAAGTATTTTCAGTTAAAAATTTTACAACGCTAAAATCAGGGGTTCGATTCCCCTCGGTGGGCTGAGCAGATAGCCCTTTGTGGCTTTGCTATAAGAAAAACACACACAAACACACACAGTTAAAATTTATTTACCACTCGTTGCGCCACCTGTTGCTAAGTCTTCCATTTACTGAGAAATTATCAGAAATACGTCGTAAAAGTTCAATTACAACCACGAATTTGTTATCAGTGTAAAAGGTATTTTAACAACCACGAAACCGTATGGTGGTCCAAACAAGTATAAGTCATGTTCATCTTTCTTTCTGGCACTCGAACTAATAGACAACACGTGTTTTGTTCCGTATCTTGAATGAGTTTTTGTTACTTAGTTGATAGTTGACAAGAAAGTGTTTATGTTATTGATATATTAATATCTGTAGTTTGTTTTGTGTAAATAGCGTCTGAAAAAACTGTGCTTTATAGATTTAATGGCCCGTTGCTTCTGAATAAACAACACACCTCTGTTATTAAAACGTTAAGTTTTCATTCCAAAGTATTGGATTAAGGGTGGTTATAATTAAAATTATCATAAGAGGTTTTACTGTGCTTTAAGGTTAACATAAGAAAACAACGTTCATTGTTAAACTTTCTTATTTCTTTCTAACATGTTGTGAAAAGTTTTTTTGATATTTTGAAGCCTTTTCACTTCTTTACAGTCTACGTCTTCGTACTGTATCCAACAATCGCAGTGTTTATTGGAGAGTTTTCACTGAAAATTTTCGTGTCCAATATTCATCACTCTTCCCTGCAGCTTTCCATAAACCATACAGTGTACGGTTTCTCAGCGTCTATTTCAATATACCGATCGCACAGAAAACAGTAGACACTGTGTTCGGTGACTTGTCTCGTGTGATGTAGCAATAATATGCGTTATTTTCTCCTAGTACTTGAAGTATGCTATTCCAGATTGAGACCATTCTTGCTTATATTGCGGGTTTTGCCATTTACCTTTACGATCCTGGGTTCCCACCTCTTCAGAGACGCTAAACAGTAGCTGGTGGTTGGAATACATTTGTGTCTCATGTATACCTGCAACGATTGTAAGATCACGTACGTTGGGAAAATAAAACGCCACTTGAAAACTAAACTAGAAGCTGTGAGCACGTGGGCGTATCAGACAGAACCAACTACTTATTACTTAAACCTAACCATTCATTCATTTCTATTGCATGTGTTGAAACCAAGGATCATAATATTTAACATAATGATTTCTCTATCGTTACTACAAGATATCCAGACATTGAATTCTACATTAAAGAAAGTTTATTCATATCTAAATACCGCCACACAGTTAACGTCTTACTGAACTGTTTATTACAGAGAGTTATAATTGTCTCATGAAACTTGTAATCATGATACATTGGTAGCGCATAATCTGTTTTGTGTTTTTTTTTTAATTCGGTTCACCACTTCACTCAATACATAAATAAACTGGTCGTTTATGACACAATAATTGCACTTAAAAAATATTTTGTAATACTGTTTTTCAGATTTCTCTGAAGATGGAATACGTGCATTCCCACGTTCGAACCTTGTAAATAGAAATGTTTTGTCAGGTCATCTTCATCCTTCGTTTTCTCCATTATCTCATACCCTAACATAACACAAATATGTGGCTTTTCTTTACGCTTAACAAACCATCATTTACCTAATAATCTGTCTCTAAATAGTTTCTGTAAAACAAGAAAAAACAATTAATTAATTATATTTCTTGCGTGTAATAGATAGTTTAGTTGAGGGCTAGACACATTTCACCTTTGACATTTATGTCATATTAGGTTCACATCTGATGTCTCAGATAAATAGTAATGTCAAATGCTGGCCGAATGTTAATTCCAAAGTCAAAGGCCCCTCATGGCCAAGCGTGTTAAGGCGTGCGACTCGTAATCTGAGAGTCGCGGGTTCGCATAACCGTCGCGCCAAACATGCTCGCCCTTTCAGCCGTGGGGGCGTCATAATGTGACAGTCAGTCCCACTATTCGTTGGTAAAAGAGTAGCCCAAGAGTTGGCGGTGGGTGGTGATGACTAGCTACCTTCCCTCTAGTCTTACACTGCTAAATTAGGGACGGCTAGCACAGATAGTCCTCAAGTAGCTTTGTGTGAAATTCAAAAACAAACAATCGAAAGTCAAACAAACTATTACCATGTATTTTTTCACAAATTAAAATCACACATATATTCAGTTACAGAGAAGGTATTATTTTATATGACGGACGTGTTTGTGTTTTCTTATAGCAAAGCCAGATCGGGCTCTCTGCTGAGCCCATCGAGGAGAATCGAACCCCTGATTTTAGCGTTGTAAGTCCATAGATTTACCGCTGTACTAGCGGAGGGGCGACAGAAGTGAACGAACTTAATAGTATGAAATATCTTTATTTCAGTGTATTTTTTCACTGTTTTAGAAAATTATAAACAAAGTTATTACATTTACTTCCACGCAATCTAAACAGAAAATAAAAATTCAACTTCAGATTAATATTTATTTTAAGACTTTAATAAGTACATATTTCTACCACTCATTGATTATTAAATTTCCCAGTAGTTCAGCGGTTAATCCGAGAACTTACAATGCTAAAAATGTCGAATTATCGATATCCGTGGTAGGCAACGCATAAATAGTCCATAGCGTAGCTTTGAGCTTAACAACAAACAAATAAGCGTATTGAGTTTTGATTATAAATATACTTAAGCTAATAGTTTTGTTTCTACTATATCTGTTACTACTGAGCTGCTTCGTCTACATTACAACCTGGGGGTTTATTGATCACGTCGAATAGAGCGCAGATCGTTAAATCAAAACAAGCATCTTAAGTCGAATTTGTATACAATATATAGGCTTAGTATGCTGTACTTATAACTTTGTGAAAGAAACACAGTGTAGTCGAAAGACTATACACGTTGTAGAGGAGAAGACATGTTACAGAAGATTAGGGAAGTGGTAGAAGAAAAGACATGTTACAGAAGACTAGACACGTTCTAGAAGAGAAGACATGTTACAGAAGACTAGACACGATGTAAAAGAGAAGACATGTTACAGAAGACTAGACACGATGTAAAAGAGAAGACATGTTACAGAAGACTAGACACGATGTAAAAGAGAAGACATGTTACAGAAGTTAAAGCACGTGCTCGTGACTAGCCACATAATAGAAGAATAAAAATGTTGTAGGAGAGAAAACACGTTGGAGTGAAGTCAAGTTATAGAAAATCACATATCTTGTAGGAGAGAAATATGTTATAGAATATTATTCATGTTGTAAAAGATTAAACATGTTACAGGAGAAAAGATACGTTGTAGAAGATTGTACGTGTTGTAGTAGAGAAGACACGTTGTTAGATATTAGACACTTAGTATGAACAAGTTTTACAAAGTCAGAAAATAAAGCCATCTGACCACTGACAAATGGAAAGACGACTAATTTGTCTAGATATAACCTAGGGATAGTACTTAAGTACAATACATAAGAAAGAAAATAAGTGGATCGACATTAAAAAATGTGTGTAACCGTGAGGAAACTCAATTGATAAACCAACACATCATTACAAGGTTTTGTTTTATGGTTTTTCATATTCCTAGCTAAATTAACTATATAATATTCTAGACAAATTCTTAGTTTGATCTATATTTTAATTGGTTATAATAATTTTATATAGGTGAAACAGTTTCACTGAAGAAAGAAGATAATGGTCTGTTATACATTAGTTCTGAACAGTCTACTGAAACTGGAAACCTGATCCATGAGGATTGTCCTGTGAGTATTGTAAATAAACATGAAACCCTCTGACTTTATACGTGGATCGTAAATTGTACATTTGTGAAACAAAAAGAGTAGAATATCAAAACTGTAAATAAGAAATTATAGTTTTAACGGTTGGCACAATACGAGCTTTTAAATATTCTTCTATAAAAACTATTACTTAAAAATTGCAACTTCTCTGACGTAGAGAAAACCTATCTGCTTTAAACTCAAATAAATAAAGAGTGAAAACAAGTTATTGTTTTGAATTAAGCACAAAGCTACACAATGGGCTCTCTGTGCTCAGCCCTCCACGGGTATCGAAACCCGGTTTTAAGTCCGCATACACTCCGCTGAGCCATTGGGGAGCATGTGAAAGCATGTATTGTGTAATAACATGTCAACCACACCATATGTGCCATATGAAGTGTCGATACATCATTCTATCCGCCCAGTACTAACGTTCGTCAAGTAGCCAAACGATGGATGTATAGTATTGATCTAATCACTGTTTATATCATCAAATAACAATAACTTTTATGTATTTATGTAAATTAGATTAATCAAATGTATCTATCAATTTTAATTAAGTTATTCCCAGTTCAGAATTAGCGCAGTAATTAATAACACAATGTCGTTGAGATATTTATTTTTTAAATTATTATTTATAATAATTTCAGGAATAATAATTGTTTTATGGATAATTCATAAATAAACTTAAAGTTATTTAACGACTGGCATATAAAAATATTTTGCTACCTTTTTTTTTCACAATAAGGATGGAATTGTTTAAAATTGTAAATTTTAAATTAAGAATACTACCACGCGGAAAACGTAGAGGTCGCTAGTTACTGAGCTTATCAAGTTAACAGGCTTAGCTTATAAGTAAATAACTTTAAAAAAGGCTTTTCTACCATATGCTTAGTCTCAGCTTGCTCAAGTTATTCTTGAACAGATTTTTAAGCAAAATGGCGGAGGTTCGAAATTTACGAACTACTAAGGTGGGGTTTCAAGTTATGGTTAAAAGTATTTTGTTAATAATATGTTGGAGACTGGGAGTTTTACTTTGCGGAATTTTTAGGATTATATTATTTCTACTTTAAAGCTGTGTCTGTACGTTCCCACGACTGCCTGCAGACAGTGAAATACAGCAGGAGTTGAAACGTTGTGGCTGTAAGCACTGAACTCCTAACTCTTAACTGATTTTAAATAGCTGCTCACTAGTTGAACATCAACGTCTCGATATTGTCTGATAGATGGAACATACTCTATAATAGCTTGATTTTAATTTCATTAATATATATATGGAGATGTGCAGTCAAACAGCACTCACATCACCTGATAAAAATCTCACCTTTTTATGTCCTTGTTTTAGTTATTAAGCTTTATAAATGCAGCTAACTTTTACATTCTGTTTAAAATTTAATTAGTTGGCGCTTGGATTATTTGAATTGGGTATTGTATATTTTCTCAAGGCTTACGTTTGTAGTTTTGTTGTAACCCTAACTCGACATACGATTTATTGTCAGAGCAGTTATAAGAAACGTAATTCAGAAATGTCTCTGATTGGTGGTGGTGTGATTTTTGTACTTTTTATTTATGTTGTTACAATATTGAGTAGTTCTTAACTAATCTCCAACAGATTCCACGTGTATCATCAGTGTCCACAATTTCGCCTACTGGACTTCACGTTTCCGTTACAGCAAATCCTAGTTCTGTGCCATCGAGTCCAGAGAGACATCGACAGTCATCTCGAGAGAGGAGAAGAAAAAATGGCGTATTCCTCCCGGGAAGGTCCTTTCAAACATCGGTCTCAGGGCAAAGAAAAATGTCATTGTTTTCTTTACCAGAACAATGTTGCAAAAGTAAATCGATAAACCTGGTTAGCAGCTGTAGCCACCTGGATGTACAACAGTTTTCTGAGATGCACAGCTGTAATTCTCAACCGTCTTATTCTGAAAGTGGAGACATTTTGTCAACAAATACAAACGAGCCCTGTTATAGGTAAATTTAATGTTAATGTTCCCAAATCTGGGCAAGTTATAAAGTTTAGTTGGTGAATTGATAATTGGAAAATGTGGCGGAACATTCTAAGCAAAACGTACTTTCTCATGACGAGTGTGATAGACTTAACATTTTTAAAGCTCTGTTATAGCATATCATCCCATTCCAGGCACAGAGAACAGGCATTTTGTAACCAGTTGAAACAAACATTCGCCTATTGTTTCGTGTCTGTCTTATTTAAGTTAAATTTTTCTTATATAAAGTGAGTTTATTTCTATTTTTATTTAAAAAAAAATATTTTTATGTGTGATATGCTAAAAGGATTAAACTGGTAACAGTTTTCAATTGTCATGATATATATATATATATATATATATATGTCAACAAGTTGTTGTTTGTTGTTTTTGAATTAAGCACAAAGCTACAAAATGAGCTATCTGTGCTCTGCCACCACAGTTATCAAAACCTGGTTTTTAGCGTTGTAAGTCCGCAGACATACTGCTGAGCCACTGGGGGGCGTATTTCAACAAAAGGCATTCACACTAACTAATATGTTTTATGAACTTTATTGTAAATCAACACGTTAATTTGCTTAGTTTACAATCGTGCATGCATTTAATTTAATTAATTGTTTGTTTGTAATTAAACACAAAACCACAAGGGGCTAGCTGAGTTCTGACAACAAACGGTATCGAAACTCGATTTCTAGCGTCGTAAGTCCGTAGACGTACCGCTGTGCCACTGGGGGCGCTTTAGAAGAGGAAATGTGAAAGGCAAAATTGCATTTTATCATGTGAAACTGTATTTAATTTGTTTGTCTGAATGTCCGTGGTTTTGGAATCAGAGAGTAACAAACAAGACAACACAAACGTTATCACAAAATAATTCTCCATTCTTCAGGAGGGAACTGGGTGAACATTCCTGATCCACCCCTCAAGAAATGAGAGACTACTAACTAAATGCGATCGTATTGCTAGAATTCATCTGTGTTTTGATTGTACATGATTTCTCAGTATCACGCGCTCAGATTGCTAGGGTTCATCTCTGTTTTGATTGTACATGATTTCTCATTATCACGTGCTCAGATTGCTAGGATTTATCTCTGTTTTGCTTGTACATGATTTCTCAGTATCACGCGCTCAGATTGCTAGGGTTCATCTCTGTTTTGATTCTACATGATATCTCAGTATCACGCGCTCAGATTGCTAGGGTTCATCTCTGTTTTGATTTTACATGATTTCTCATCATCACGTGCTCAGATTGCTAGGGTTCATCTCTGTTTTGATTGTACATGATTTCTCATCATCACGTGCTCAGATTGCTAGTGTTCATCTCTGTTTTGATTCTGCATGATTTCTCATTATCACGTGCTCAGATTGCTAGGGTTCATCTCTGTTTTGATTTTACATGATTTCTCATTATCACGTGCTCAGATTGCTAGGGTTCATCTCTGTTTTGATTTTACATGATTTCTCATTATCACGTGCTCAAATTGCTAGTGTTCATCTCTGTTTTGATTCTACATGATTTCTCATTATCACGCGCTGAGATTGCTAGTGTTCATCTGTGTTTTAATTCTGCATGATTTCTCATTATCACGTGCTCAGATTGCTAGGGTTCATCTCTGTTTTGATTCTGCACGATTTCTCATTATCACGTGCTCAGATTGCTAGGGTTCATCTCTGTTTTGATTTTACATGATTTCTCATTATCACGTGCTCAGATTGCTAGGGTTCATCTCTGTTTTGATTTTACATGATTTCTCATTATCACGTGCTCAAATTGCTAGTTTTCATCTCTGTTTTGATTCTACATGATTTCTCATTATCACGCGCTGAGATTGCTAGGGTTCATCTCTGTTTTGATTTTACATGAGTTCTAATTATCACGTGCTCAGATTGCTAGGATTTATCTCTGTTTTGATTGTACATGATTTCTCAGTATCACGTGCTCAGATTGCTAGGGTTCATCTCTGTTTTGATTCTGCATGATTTCTCATTATCACGTGCTCAGATTGCTAGGGTTCATCTCTGTTTTGATTTTACATGATTTCTCATTATCACGTGTTCAAATTGCTAGTGTTCATCTCTGTTTTGATTCTACATGATTTCTCGTTATCACGCGCTGAGATTGCTAGGGTTCATCTCTGTTTTGATTTTACATGAGTTCTCATTATCACGTGCTCAGGTTGCTAGGATTTATCTCTGTTTTGATTGTACATGATTTCTCAGTATCACGTGCTCAGATTGCTAGGGTTCATCTCTGTTTTGATTCTGCATGATTTCTCATTATCACGTGCTCACATTGCTAGGGTTCATCTCTGTTTTGATTTTACATGATTTCTCATTATCACGTGCTCAAATTGCTAGTGTTCATCTCTGTTTTGATTCTACATGATTTCTCATTATCACGCGCTGAGATTGCTAGGGTTCATCTCTGTTTTGATTTTACATGATTTCTCATTATCACGTGCTCAGATTGCTAGGGTTCATCTCTGTTTTGATTCTACATGATTTCTCATTATCACGTGCTCAGATTGCTAGGGTTCATCTCTGTTTTGATTCTGCATGATTTCTCATTATCACGTGCTCAGATTGCTAGTGTTCATCTCTGTTTTGATTCTACATGATTTCTCATTATCACGCGTTGAGAATGCTAGTGTTCATCTCTGTTTTGATTCTGCATGATTTCTCATTATCACGTGCTCAGATTGCTAGGGTTCATCTCTGTTTTGATTTTACATGATTTCTCATTATCACGTGCTCAGATTGCTAGGGTTCATCTCTGTTTTGATTTTACATGATTTCTCATTATCACGTGTTCAAATTGCTAGTGTTCATCTCTGTTTTGATTCTACATGATTTCTCATTATCACGCGCTGAGATTGCTAGGGTTCATCTCTGTTTTGATTTTACATGAGTTCTCATTATCACGTGCTCAGGTTGCTAGGATTTATCTCTGTTTTGATTGTACATGATTTCTCAGTATCACGTGCTCAGATTGCTAGGGTTCATCTCTGTTTTGATTCTGCATGATTTCTCATTATCACGTGCTCACATTGCTAGGGTTCATCTCTGTTTTGATTTTACATGATTTCTCATTATCACGTGCTCAAATTGCTAGTGTTCATCTCTGTTTTGATTCTACATGATTTCTCATTATCACGCGCTGAGATTGCTAGGGTTCATCTCTGTTTTGATTTTACATGATTTCTCATTATCACGTGCTCAGATTGCTAGGGTTCATCTCTGTTTTGATTCTACATGATTTCTCATTATCACGTGCTCAGATTGCTAGGGTTCATCTCTGTTTTGATTCTGCATGATTTCTCATTATCACGTGCTCAGATTGCTAGGGTTCATCTCTGTTTTGATTCTACATGATTTCTCATTATAACGCGCTGAGATTGCTAGGGTTCATCTCTGTTTTGATTGTACATGATTTCTCATTATCACGTGCTCAGATTGCTAGGGTTAATCTCTGTTTTGATTTTACATGATTTCTCATTATCACGTGCTCAAATTGCTAGTTTTCATCTCTGTTTTGATTCTACATGATTTCTCATTATCACGCTCTGAGATTGCTAGGGTTCATCTCTGTTTTGATTTTACATGAGTTCTCATTATCACGTGCTCAGATTGCTAGGATTTATCTCTGTTTTGATTGTACATGATTTCTCAGTATCACGTGCTCAGATTGCTAGGGTTCATCTCTGTTTTGATTCTGCATGATTTCTCATTATCACGTGCTCAGATTGCTAGGGTTCATCTCTGTTTTGATTTTACATGATTTCTCATTATCACGTGCTCAAATTGCTAGTTTTCATCTCTGTTTTGATTCTACATGATTTCTCATTATCACGCGCTCAGATTGCCAGTGTTCATCTCTGTTTTGATTCTACATGATATTTTATTATCACGTGCTCAGATTGCTAGGGTTCATCTCTATTTTGATTGTACATTATATTTTATTATCACGTGCTCAGATTGCTAGGGTTCATCTCTGTTTTGATTCTGCATGATTTCTCATTATCACGTGCTCAGATTGCTAGGGTTCATCTCTGTTTTGATTTTACATGATTTCTCATTATCACGTGCTCAAATTGCTAGTTTTCATCTCTGTTTTGATTCTACATGATTTCTCATTATCACGCGCTCAGATTGCCAGTGTTCATCTCTGTTTTGATTCTACATGATATTTTATTATCACGTGCTCAGATTGCTAGGGTTCATCTCTATTTTGATTGTACATTATATTTTATTATCACGTGCTCAGATTGCTAGGGTTCA
The DNA here is from genome assembly GCF_004210375.1 of Tachypleus tridentatus. Taxonomy (NCBI): domain Eukaryota; kingdom Metazoa; phylum Arthropoda; class Merostomata; order Xiphosura; family Limulidae; genus Tachypleus; species Tachypleus tridentatus. Next base: position 44,272,946 of record NC_134829.1, on the reverse strand, counting down.
TCTCTGTTTTGATTCTACATGATATTTTATTATCACGTGCTCAGATTGCTAGGGTTCATCTCTGTTTTGATTGTACATGATTTCTCATCATCACGTGCTCAGATTGCTAGGGTTCATCTCTGTTTTGATTGTACATGATTTCTCATTATCACGCGCTCAGATTGCCAGTGTTCATCTCTGTTTTGATTCTACATGATATTTTATTATCACGTGCTCAGATTGCTAGGGGTCATCTCTGTTTTGATTGTACATGATATTTTATTATCACGTGCTCAGATTGCTAGGGTTCATCTCTGTTTTGATTCTACATGATATTTTATTATCACGTGCTCAGATTGCTAGGGTTCATCTCTGTTTTGATTCTACATGATATTTTATTATCACGTGCTCAGATTGCTAGTGTTCATCTCTGTTTTGATTCTACATGATATTTTATTATTCTCCTTACCTTGTGTTGTCATCATACCGATAATGATATTTATTTTCTCTACTTGCAGATCGGAACTGAGTACAAGGACTTCCGTCTTTCCCGCTGTCAGTACTCGGATAAATAACCAACCATTTGGCAGTAAAATCCATTTTATCCACTCATCTCGTAGTAGGCGGGACAAGAATATATTTGTCTTACACGATAGCCTCTCTGAAAGTGAACTTTGTCGACCCAATCGTTCAAATTCTTCTAGTTTTGTTCCTGCTTCTAATGATTATAGGAACTTTCTTCGTGTTCCTAATGTCGTGCAAAGTTACCGTAAGTATTCTGGCCCTTGTAGTTTATCTGATGGAAACAGGGAGAGAAAGATAAAAGATCTGTATGAGGGAGATTACAGAGAATATTTGTCCTCTCCCAATATGATAAATTATTCTAACGATAAATTAAGCAATAAAAATCAGTGGCAATCTAAAACACAAAAGACTTTATATAATCAACTTTCACAAAATAATAAAACAAACTCACAAGTAGTTATTCCAATGTCCGAGAAAATCCTAACATTTGCTGAAAGAAGTGTTATTGAAACTAAGCCTCAATGTGTTCAATCAAATGAAGAATATTTTCAGACCACTAAACAGGCATCTTATGATAACTTGTTGGACTTTCCCAAAACAAGTATAAATTATCCATCTATCAACAAGCAACTCACAGGGTCTCAAACATGTTATCATGGCAAACATTTTGTTTTCACCAATATCAACAACTGCCGAAAGGAGACGGAGGCCACCAAAACTGTATCATCGATTGACTGTCTAATAAACACGAAATATGACAATACCAACTTTAGGCCTTTGAAGTTATCACGTAAAGCAGTGTCGTTCTCTTCAGTACCATCTTTTCAAACAAACACTTCCTCAGTAGTGCCACCTTCTCCAGTCTCATTTGTTCAAAAACTGCCATCTTCTCTAACAGTGCCACCCTCTCCAATGTTATTTTCTCAAAAAGCGTCATCCTCTTCAGTGCCATCTCTTGAAACAGAGTCTTTCTTACTAGCTTCACCTTCACCAGTCTCACTTCTTGATAGAGAGCCATCTTCTACAAAAGTTTTATCTCTTCAAACAGTGTCATGCCCTCAAAGAATGCCACCATCTGCTCAACCACTTTCTGTAGAAAATCAGATAAACATACAAGAAAGTATTTCCTCAACACAGAATGCTCTCACGCCCAAAGGCAGTAGTAGGGCTGAAAAGGTTAATTCATTTTTTTCATATAAAAATTCATCAACCGAACAAAATTCATCGTCACGAGTTCGAAGATTTTCTCACTTTCATAAAAGTAAAACGGTTAATGATGAAAGTGTGCCTGCATCGTCCAATAAGAACTACACCAGAAACACTAAAATATCTACTTCTCATGGCCATTCATCTAAGTTCGGATCTTCTGCTATATCCAGATTTTTTTCACTGACAAAATTTCGCTCTAATTCAAATCTTGAGAAAACAAAGATGGCAGCCACACATCCTATAAGATATTCAAGTGTAAATGAAACTGAACTATTTAAGTGTTCTAAACCATCTAATTTTGGTATTTCAAACTTATGTGATTCTTCTAGTAAACCGCAACACAGTGACTCGTGTTCTACCTCAGTAGGTAAAAGAGAAATCAATGAAATGAGGCAAACTCTGAAAACACCAAAGATTATCATATATGTACCAGAAGAAGAAACAACAGAGTAAGTATGACCACGAGTTTCTTGACCTGAAGATGACCTAGGAAGGTTGAAATGTTGTTCTCTACTTATCAATAAAAGTGTTAATATCCATACCAGCTGTTCTGAAATACATTTTGATTTCAAGTGGGTTTTTCATCATCAGAAGTTTTTTTTTGCTCATCTGTGATGCACAATCGAAATGCAGGGATCAAACTTTGAATTTTAATGTTATAGTTCCTCAAAACTACCTTTCACCCACAAGAGGTCGATGTCAGAAGTATTTGAAAAAAATATTTACTGTGCTGTTCTATTATAATCTTGTTACCGATTTGCATTATACATTTCCATTAAAAACAATTCTCGATGGATAATACCGAGATTTAGATATTCTCATCATATCATGTTTGCAGTATGCAAAAAATATAATTTTCCAAACGCATTTCAGAAAAAAAAAAACAGATGCACACACAAAAAAAAAAAACACTAAAAGGGTTTCAGATGGATGTGTGGATCACGTGGCTGTGATAATTGCCCTGTGTTGTGAACTCATAAATTGGAGATCAAACACTTAACAACGTGAACATTCATAACTGAATTTCGGTTTTGTCTTGTTTTGTATGTAAATAAATATTGAAACCTTTGAAGAACTTTTTAACATATTTTTAATCAAAATTTCCTCTCTAATGTCTCACGTGAGAAACTCCTGTAACTATATCGTCAGTACAAAATATAAGTATTTTGTTCATTTCTAACCCATTTGTAAATTTGATTCGTACTATTTTGTTAGTATACGGCTATTTATACTTGGGTAAAAACGTACATATTTATAAATGCAGTGTAAAGCATCCTAAACGCACTTATACGCTAAATGTTAGGGCCGGCATGGCCAGGTGGTTAAGATTTGATTTGTAACCTGAGGATCGCGGGTTCGAATCCTCGTCACACCAAACATGCTCGCCCTTTTCAGCCGTGGGGGCGTTATATTGTGACGGTCAATCCCACTATTCATTGGTAAAAGAGTAGCCCAAGAGTTGGCGGTGGGTGGTGATGACTAGCTGCCTTCCCTCTAGTCTTACACTGCTAAATTAGGGAGGGTCAGCGTAGATAGCCCTCGTGTAGCTTTGCGCGAAATTCAAAACAAACCAAAACCACTAAATGTTAAGTATAACAAACTCTTCTGAATATAATAAGTGTATTGTAAAAGGCGTGCGTTCAAACACTCGATAATAAATTTGTTTCTAATGTTACTTCAGTACACAATAGCTCGATAATTTGACAAACAAGTTAACAAAGTGCTTTGTGCTTTCGTTCATTATTATATTTCACTGTGATTGGATTAGCGAACTTAAGAAGTGATTCTAATTGTAAATAAGCGTCAGAGTCAGAAAGTCGCAAAATTTCTAACCATTCCTTCACAAAAATTCTAACTAGTCCTCTAAAGATTCTAATTGTTCCTCTCCAGGAACATTTATATATGTATGTGGGATGTATATGCACATTACTTCCATTTTACATAAAAACACAGCTGCAAATATATATATGTATAACATCAAACAAACTCTTCAATTTGAAAACAACAGATATTATTATATTATTACATGATCTTTATATTAATTCACAAAACTAATACGACTTGATATTACTATCTTAATACTGATCAAAAGGTTTGTTGTTTTTTTCTGTTGTGATGTTAATATTTGTCACACTTCGATCCTGTCCACCACACGTTACAGAAACCTTCATTTCAGATATCATGGGGATTCTCTCTTTCTCGGCCTGGCATGGCCAAGCGCGTAAGGCGTGCGACTCGTAATCCGAGGGTCGCGGGTTCGCGCCCGCGTCACGCTAAAACACGCTCGCCCTCCCAGCCGTGGGGGCGTATAATGTGACGGTCAATCCTACTATTCCTTGGTAAAAAATTAGCCCAAGAGTTGGCGGTGGGTGGTGATGACTATCTGCCTTCCCTCTAGTCTTACACTACTAAATTAGGGACGGCTAGCACAGATAGCCCTCGAGTAGCTTCGTGCGAAATTCCAAAAACAAACAAACAATCTCTCTTTCTCTCTGGTGTTTGGGTATATATATGTGTATACTCAGGAGGGTCAGGTACACTAGACCTCTTCCTGCTTCCATTACTTTGTTGGAGTGGCCTGATTAATATATTTCGAGTAAATACTGAATGACTGGAATAATATAACTTTAGTCTGGTGCTTTTCAGGACAATGTCCATTTATATTGTTCTTTCATTTTTATTTATTTATTTAATTTTTAATAAGTCTAGAACGTAGGTGGCTGTTTTATTTTAGCTCTATTTAATTATTATTGTTATTATCATTCTTATTTTAAATTTGATTTTATCTTAAAGATCTAATGTACAAGTTTAACGGGGAGAGGTGTTTCGGTCTCACTTCATCATATGTGCAATATCTGTCTAGTTCGCATAACAACTCATTTTTTCGCCAATTTTTATCAAAATATTTTATTGTACTATGTAGAAGTCTATCTGGTATTGTTTGTGTATTTGAGTATTTGTGCATGAACTTTGAAGAAGTGGTTTTAGGTACTCTGTATGCTGACGTAATTATTGTATTCTGTAATGTTTGGAGTTTGGTTTGTAATTGTTTTTCACTTACGTTAATCCATGCAGGAGCTGCATAGTCTGTTACTGGTCTAATGTATGTCTTGTATATTCTAATGATGTTTTCTGGTGTTGTTCCGTAGTTTTTACCAGTTAGACTCCTAGCATAGTTTATTCTTCGCCAAATTTTAGTTTTCATGTTATTTACATGTTTTATCCAAGTAAGTTTCGAATCATATGTTAACCCTAACCATTTTGCAGATGAAGCAGTTTGGAGAAGCTCTCCGTTCATGTAGATCTGGGGTTGAACTTTTTGATGTTTCGTTGGTTTTGAAAATATCACTAATTGTGTCTTCGCTGTGTTTATTTTAATTCTATATTTCTCACAATATTCACATAATCTATTTAGTTCTGGTTGTAAGTTAGTGGCTGCTATTTCTGGTGTAGGGACACTTTTCCAAATTGCTACATCATCAGCGAACTGTGACGTGTATCCATGATTTAGGTCTTCAAGTGGCATATTATTCACATACATTATGAAGCGAATAGGACTAACCACCTCTCCTTGAGGGACTCCAGCTTCTGGAGTGAAGAACTCCGAGAAAGTTCCCTCTACGTTTATTCTACATTTTCTATTTTCCAAAAAGTTTGATAATCAGTGAATAATTCCTCGCGGTAGTCCCATTTCATACATACGGAACCGAAGACCATTGTGCCATAGTGTCGAATGTTTTTTCGATATCGAGGAAGCAGGTGACAGTGTATTCTTTTTTATTAAAACTGGTTATTATTGTTTCAGTTAAGCTAATTAAATGATCTGTTGTTTGTCTATATTTTCTAAATCCGTTTTGTTCCTCTGGTAATTCTGAATTAATCTCCAAAAATGTGGAGAGTCTATTGCTTATTATTCTTTCAAGAATTTTACCTACACAGTTGGTCAGGCTGATCAGTTGATAACTGTTTGGTTTATTGGTTGGTTTTACTTCTTTGTGGAACATTAACATGTTAGCTTGCTTTCAAGAAACTGGGGGGCCCGGCCAAGTGTGTTAAGGCATCAAACATGCTCGCCCTTTCAGCCGTAGGGGCGTTATCTTGTACGATCAATCCTACTATTCGTTAGTAAAAGAGTAACCCAAGAGTTGGCGGTGGGTGGTGATGACTAGCTGCCTTCCCTCGAGTCTTACACTGCTAAATTAGGGAGGGTTAGCGTAGATAGCCCTCGTGTAACTTTGCGCGAAATTTAAGAAAACAAACAAACAATCCAAGAAACTGGGATGTATCCAGAGTATAGAGATGAGTTAAATGTGGCTAATAGGTGGTCAACTAATTTTGGAGCGCCTTTTTTGAGAAGTATTGTTTGTATTCCATCATTTCCCGGTGTTTTGTTTTGTGTATTTTTGATTGCTTGTTCAGGTTCATTTAGTTTGATTTTTTTGGTGAGTAGTTGGGTATTGTAGTCATATGTATTGTTAGTGTTGCTGTTTATAATGTTAACTGGAAAGTGTGGTTTATATAATTCTATGTTATTTGTTACGTGGTTGTTTATTATATTGTAGTAATAGTTGTTCATGTCCGAGTCATTGTGTGTTTTGTAATTGTTGTTTGAAGTCTTCTGCTTTTACTTTGTTGGTTTGTACTTAGTTGGTATGTTCCAATGTTGGGTATTTTCTTGTCGTGGGCTTATTTGTGAATCTTTTTAAGTGTAGCCAGAACTTACTAGGGTCGGTTTGTTCGTTTAGTTGGGAACACAAGTTGTCCCATTTTTCTTGTTTTAGCTGTTTAATTTCTTTTCTAATTTTATTTCTAATGTTGTTAATTTGTGTTTTTATTTCTTGTTCTCTTGTTGCCAGGAATAGTCTTCTTAATTGTCTTCGTTGTTTTATCATTGTTAATAGTTGTTTGGTTGGTTTCCATATATTGTTTGAGGTTATATGTTGTTGTTTTGGTACCGTGTCCGTAGCTGCTTTCAGAAGGCACTCCAGAATTCCCGGAAGGCTAGAGGTTCCCTCTGGGAGACTGAGGTAAAGCGGGTACTTTCACGTGACGTAGCAACCTTTCTTATTATGGTTTTAGGAAAAACATAAGGAAACACTAGCTCGATGACAAGGTAATATGGAAACAAGTGGCAAAATGTTCAAAATTCTAGTAGGCCTTGGTGGTTCGATTAATTTTGTTTCAGTTTATTTGTCGTTTATTTATTTTAGTAAAACTGTTGGAACATAAATTTAAAATTGCCTTTGTCGTCAGGAGTCTACAGAGCAGAATCAATATTCACACCAAATGTGCGAAATTCAAAAACAAACAACAACAAAAAAACACACTAAATGTAGTTTAGCTCCACTGTACTCCGCCAGATGGCGACCAGGTACAGCAATACATCACTGTTGCAAGATAAAATGTAAGGAAATTTCACATTCTTTAACCTACTGTTATACGTGTTCTATTATCCACGTGCTTTCGATGCCAATAATGCCTGGTGATTAGGGCGCTTGACTCGCAAAATGTCGGTTCGAATCTCATCACCAAACATGCTTCCTCTTTCAGCTGTTAGAGCGTTATAATGAACGGTAAATCTAACATTTCGTTGGTAAAAAAGTAACTCAAGAGTTGGCGTGGGTGGTCTATCACTAGTAAATTAGGAACGGCTAGTGTAGATAGCTCTCGAGTAACTTTGCCCGAAATTAAAAACTAAACAATTTAATATCTATCACAAGGTCAGAGGGCTGGTATGTTTGTAATTTCTGGTAAATTTATTGTAGTTTTATGTATGTAATCTTAATATTCAAATTATATACGTCAATTTAACTCAATCTTCACAACGTTGTATCAAATATACTCAATTTGTATCACTAATATGTTTTTATTCACTATTTAATATTGATTGTATCTGTCAAGGATTCTCACAATGTAAGATTTAAGGATTTTATGAATGGAACAAGAAACCGAACAGAAACTAACCCTTTTTACTTTGTAGTCTCTATTTCTGAATTAGAGGTTCACGTAGTTTCCCCGAAAGGGGCAGAAGTCCAGCTGGAGGGACCACCTGATATATTCCTCACACATACAGTTGTGTGTTGTCTATCTGTAAGTCAGCAGACACCAAAATGACATGTCATGAGGGACTTTTAACCTTGAAAGCTGTACTGTCGTGACGTCAGTAAAACGTATGCATCCTCTGAATCACGAAAAGAATTACGCGCTTTGTAGGCTAAATCATAGCATGACGTATGAACTTCAAAAGCAAGAAATAAAATTATTTGTTACCCTTAATTTTGGTCTTATTTACTCTTGAAACAGAAAACTTTCGGGGTCCACGCGGAAGTACATCTAGCTTATTAGCTGTTTATGTATGATACGTTGGCTTGCTTTACCGATTTTGAGAGTTGATAAATTTTCTTTAAGTTTAAATACAGGCCCGGCATGGCCAAGCGCGTAAGGCGTGCAACTCGTAATCCGAGGGTCGCGGGGTCGCGCCAAACATGCTCGCCCACCCAGCTGTGGGGGCGTTATAATGTTACGGTCAATCCCACTATTCGTTGGTAAAAGAGTTGCCCAAGAGTTGGCGGTGGGTGGTGATGACTAGCTGCCTTCCCTCTAGTCCTACACTGCAAAATTAGGGACGGCTAGCACAGATAGCCCTCGAGTAGCTATGTGCGAAATTCAAAAACAACTTTAAATACACTTTTCCAATTCTGTCAAGGGCTATTTAAGAAGTTTATGTTGTTTTGTTAACATATCTCAAACGTATTAACATAATATTACCCATCAGCATTTGGGATATTTTGTATATAAATAATGTTAAATATTTCTATCTCTCGCACTTTCTGTTAATTAAGAACAAACGAAAAAGAATGAACAATGTTTCGATAACTTGGAGACTTTAAAGAAATTCAATCAAATTGTGTTTTATATACGAACTGAACGAAACAACATCTTAATTAGAACACAACATTTGATCAGTTTTTTTACGCAGTTTCACTGAATTGGTAGTACAATGCACCCATTCAAAGTATTGGAGATAACGTGTTTTTACAACCAGTATGTACAGGTTAATCAAACAGTTGACATTACAACACGTGCAAGTCATGGTCGTGATATTACCAATCCTAACATATAGCACGACCACGACTTGCACGTGTTGTCATGTTAACTAGAGCTGAACCACTGCTGATTCTGGGCCTGGAATGCCTCCAGTGGTTCAGCTCCAGGTTGACTCCGGAGCTTCAACTCTGGCCACAGAAGTGCTCCATACTAGTGCTCCAGAGCTACACGACAAGTACGGCTAACAACTATCTTACTATCTATAATTTTGTTAGGGTGTTATTTATAATTCAAACAGATATACAAACGGTATTACAAGATCAACAGGAAGGGTTTGAAATAGAGTTGCAACTCCGGAACTGTTGCGGTTCCAGCTCCAGTTTTGCTCGGACTTCAACACTCTCATTTTCAGTTCCGTTTCAACTCCAGACTACAGTTAAAAACTGACTATTTCGGATCCAGATCCGAGTTATAGGAGTGATTCAGGGCTGCGGAGCGAGAGCACGGTCAATCTTACTACATGTTTTCCATGTAATCTTGCTTGTTTACTAGTCTTCACACGTGTGTCGTGTGCAAAAATAAAAGATTGACAGTCATGCACTTCTCTGTTCATTCTGGATAACTGTAATTCTCTAAAACTTACATTATGGGAAGAAACTGTTTATATCCGTCCTGTTATTTCTTCTAAAAACATGATGCTGATGTCATTAATATCTGAGGCTTACAGATTGATGAAACTTTGAAAACTTTACAGAACAGAAGAAACCATCAATTTATACGTGGAAGTGTGAAATGTACAAAACACGCGGAAAGAAAAAAACTGTGCTCTAAAAACATATAATTTATACTCTGTGTTCTAAAAGTAATAAACAAGTTACAACCTCTCTTAAAACAATATGCAAGTTATAAACTGTGCTCTAAGAAAACGATACCCAACTTAAAATATAAAACGGTACTCTGAAAACGATATACAACTTACAAACCGTATTCTAATGAGAGTATCCAAGTTGCAAACCGTACTCTTATAGAACGGTATCCAGGATACAAACTGTACTCTTAAAATCAACATTTAGCCATTGAGAATAAAGTGCCGTTCAGATTAAATATTCCAGTTTTCCTAATGTGGTATGGTAATTATCACCACACCTGTATTTGACCTCCAGGTGGTAGTTCGTCAGTTATTATGTATAAATTAGAATCAAACCATTCTAAACGAGATCACTATATTACTTACCAACCAAGGTCCGGAACAGTTTTTATCATCAATCAAGATTCATTAACTAAAAATAATAAACTTTTACTTTTATTATATTAATCACATTTGTTCAACAGAAGCTGCAAAAATAGTTCATAATATAAGGTGCTATCTAACTATACGCATTATTGTAGTTTTATCTAACCAACTATAGACATTATTATAGTTTTATCTAACCAGCTATACACATTATTATAGTTTTATCTAACCAGCTATACACATGATTATAGTTTTATCTAACCAATTATAGTTTTATCTAACCAATTATACACATGGTTATCCAACCAGCTATACACATGATTATAGTTTATCTAACCAATTATACACATGGTTATAGTTTTATCTAACCAATTATATACATGGTTATAGTTTTATCTAACCAACTATACACATGATTATAGTTTTATCTAACCAATTATACACATGATTATAGTTTTATCTAACCAATTATACACATGGTTATAGTTTTATCCAACCAGCTATACACATGATTATAGTTTATCTAACCAATTATACACATGGTTATAGTTTTATCTAACCAATTATATACATGGTTATAGTTTTATCTAACCAACTATACACATGATTATAGTTTTATCTAACCAATTATACACATGGTTATAGTTTTATCTAACCAATTATACACATGATTATAGTTTTATCTAACCAACTATACACATGGTTATAGTTTTATCTAACCAATTATATACATGGTTATAGTTTTATCCAACCAGCTATACACATGATTGTAGTTTTATCTAACCAATTATACACATTATTTTAGTTTTATCTAACCAACTATACACATGGTTATAGTTTTATCTAACCAGCTATACACATGATTATAGTTTTATCTAACCAATTATATACATGGTTATAGTTTTATCTAACCAACTATACACATGATTATAGTTTTATCTAACCAATTATACACATGGTTATAGTTTTATCTAACCAATTATACACATGATTATAGTTTTATCTAACCAGCTAAACACATGGTTATAGTTTTATCTAACCAACTATACACATGATTATAGTTTTATCTAACCAGCTAAACACATGGTTATAGTTTTATCTAACCAATTATACACATGGTTATAGTTTTATCTAACCAATTATACACATTATTATAGTTTTATCTAACCAATTATACTCATGATTATAGTATTATCTAACCTATTATACACATTATTATGTTTTATCTAACCAATTATACACATTATTAGAGTTTTATCTAACCATCTATACACATGGTTATAGTTTTATCCAACCAGCTATACACATGATTATAGTTTTATCTAACCAATTATACACATTATTTTAGTTTTATCTAACCAATTATACACACGATTATGGTTTTATCTAACCAACTATACACATGGTTATAGTTTTATCTAACCAATTATACACATGATTGTAGTTTTATCTAACCAACTATAGACATTATTATAGTTTTATCTAACCAGCTATACACATTATTATAGTTTTATCTAACCAATTATACACATTATTTTAGTTTTATCTAACCAACTATACACATGGTTATAGTTTTATCTAACCAGCTATACACATGATTATAGTTTTATCTAACCAATTATATACATGGTTATAGTTTTATCTAACCAACTATACACATGATTATAGTTTTATCTAACCAATTATACACATGGTTATAGTTTTATCTAACCAATTATACACATGATTATAGTTTTATCTAACCAACTATACACATGGTTATAGTTTTATCTAACCAATTATATACATGGTTATAGTTTTATCCAACCAGCTATACACATGATTGTAGTTTTATCTAACCAATTATACACATTATTTTAGTTTTATCTAACCAACTATACACATGGTTATAGTTTTATCTAACCAATTATACACATTATTATAGTTTTATCTAACCAATTATACACATGATTATAGTTTTATCTAACCAGCTAAACACATGGTTATAGTTTTATCTAACCAACTATACACATGGTTATAGTTTTATCTAACCAATTATACACATGATTATAGTTTTATCTAACCAGCTAAACACATGGTTATAGTTTTATCTAACCAACTATACACATGATTATAGTTTTATCTAACCAGCTAAACACATGGTTATAGTTTTATCTAACCAATTATACACATGGTTATAGTTTTATCTAACCAATTATACACATTATTATAGTTTTATCTAACCAATTATACTCATGATTATAGTATTATCTAACCTATTATACACATTATTATAGTTTTATCTAACCAATTATACACATTATTAGAGTTTTATCTAACCATCTATACACATGGTTATAGTTTTATCTAACCAATTATACACATTATTTTAGTTTTATCTAACCAATTATACACACGATTATAGTTTTATCTAACCAACTATACACATGGTTATAGTTTTATCTAACCAATTATACACATGACTGTAGTTTTATCTAACCTATTATACACATGGTTATAGTTTTATCTAACCAACTATACACATGGTTATAGTTTTATCTAACCAGCTATACACATGGTTATAGTTTTATCTAACCAATTATACACATTGTTATAGTTTTCTCTAACCAATTATACACATGGTTATAGTTTTATCTAACCAATTATACGCATGGTTATAGTTTTATCTAACCAATTATACACATGGTTATAGTTTTATCTAACCAACTATACACATGGTTATAGTTTTATCTAACCTGCTATACACATGGTTATAGTTTTATCTAACCAATTATACACATTGTTATAGTTTTCTCTAACCAATTATACACATGGTTATAGTTTTATCTAACCAACTATACACATGGTTATAGTTTTATCTAACCTGCTATACACATGGTTATAGTTTTATCTAACCAATTATACACATTGTTATAGTTTTCTCTAACCAATTATACACATGGTTATAGTTTTATCTAACCAACTATACACATGATTATAGTTTTATCTAACCAATTATACACATGATTATAGTTTTATCTAACCAATTATACACATGGTTATAGTTTTATCCAACCAGCTATACACATGATTATAGTTTATCTAACCAATTATACACATGGTTATAGTTTTATCTAACCAATTATATACATGGTTATAGTTTTATCTAACCAACTATACACATGATTATAGTTTTATCTAACCAATTATACACATGGTTATAGTTTTATCTAACCAATTATACACATGATTATAGTTTTATCTAACCAACTATACACATGGTTATAGTTTTATCTAACCAATTATATACATGGTTATAGTTTTATCCAACCAGCTATACACATGATTGTAGTTTTATCTAACCAATTATACACATTATTTTAGTTTTATCTAACCAACTATACACATGGTTATAGTTTTATCTAACCAGCTATACACATGATTATAGTTTTATCTAACCAATTATATACATGGTTATAGTTTTATCTAACCAACTATACACATGATTATAGTTTTATCTAACCAATTATACACATGGTTATAGTTTTATCTAACCAATTATACACATGATTATAGTTTTATCTAACCAGCTAAACACATGGTTATAGTTTTATCTAACCAACTATACACATGATTATAGTTTTATCTAACCAGCTAAACACATGGTTATAGTTTTATCTAACCAATTATACACATGGTTATAGTTTTATCTAACCAATTATACACATTATTATAGTTTTATCTAACCAATTATACTCATGATTATAGTATTATCTAACCTATTATACACATTATTATAGTTTTATCTAACCAATTATACACATTATTAGAGTTTTATCTAACCATCTATACACATGGTTATAGTTTTATCAACCAGCTATACACATGATTATAGTTTTATCTAACCAATTATACACATTATTTTAGTTTTATCTAACCAATTATACACACGATTATAGTTTTATCTAACCAACTATACACATGGTTATAGTTTTATCTAACCAATTATACACATGATTGTAGTTTTATCTAACCAACTATAGACATTATTATAGTTTTATCTAACCAGCTATACACATTATTATAGTTTTATCTAACCAATTATACACATTATTTTAGTTTTATCTAACCAACTATACACATGGTTATAGTTTTATCTAACCAGCTATACACATGATTATAGTTTTATCTAACCAATTATATACATGGTTATAGTTTTATCTAACCAACTATACACATGATTATAGTTTTATCTAACCAATTATACACATGGTTATAGTTTTATCTAACCAATTATACACATGATTATAGTTTTATCTAACCAACTATACACATGGTTATAGTTTTATCTAACCAATTATATACATGGTTATAGTTTTATCCAACCAGCTATACACATGATTGTAGTTTTATCTAACCAATTATACACATTATTTTAGTTTTATCTAACCAACTATACACATGGTTATAGTTTTATCTAACCAATTATACACATTATTATAGTTTTATCTAACCAATTATACACATGATTATAGTTTTATCTAACCAGCTAAACACATGGTTATAGTTTTATCTAACCAACTATACACATGGTTATAGTTTTATCTAACCAATTATACACATGATTATAGTTTTATCTAACCAGCTAAACACATGGTTATAGTTTTATCTAACCAACTATACACATGATTATAGTTTTATCTAACCAGCTAAACACATGGTTATAGTTTTATCTAACCAATTATACACATGGTTATAGTTTTATCTAACCAATTATACACATTATTATAGTTTTATCTAACCAATTATACTCATGATTATAGTATTATCTAACCTATTATACACATTATTATAGTTTTATCTAACCAATTATACACATTATTAGAGTTTTATCTAACCATCTATACACATGGTTATAGTTTTATCTAACCAATTATACACATTATTTTAGTTTTATCTAACCAATTATACACACGATTATAGTTTTATCTAACCAACTATACACATGGTTATAGTTTTATCTAACCAATTATACACATGACTGTAGTTTTATCTAACCTATTATACACATGGTTATAGTTTTATCTAACCAACTATACACATGGTTATAGTTTTATCTAACCAGCTATACACATGGTTATAGTTTTATCTAACCAATTATACACATTGTTATAGTTTTCTCTAACCAATTATACACATGGTTATAGTTTTATCTAACCAATTATACGCATGGTTATAGTTTTATCTAACCAATTATACACATGGTTATAGTTTTATCTAACCAACTATACACATGGTTATAGTTTTATCTAACCTGCTATACACATGGTTATAGTTTTATCTAACCAATTATACACATTGTTATAGTTTTCTCTAACCAATTATACACATGGTTATAGTTTTATCTAACCAACTATACACATGGTTATAGTTTTATCTAACCTGCTATACACATGGTTATAGTTTTATCTAACCAATTATACACATTGTTATAGTTTTCTCTAACCAATTATACACATGGTTATAGTTTTATCTAACCAATTATACACATGGTTATAGTTTTATCTAACCAACTATATACAATTAGAAATACACGACTATTCTCTAAATTTGTAGAAGATTCTCGAGTGTATATCTCGTGATGACGAGAAACAAAACCCACGTGAACTAAAAATGTATCTCAAGACGGCTGGTATGGGTGTTAAAACCTTTATTAAAATAAAGTAGAGAACAACGTTTCGACATTCTTGGGTCGTCTTCAGATATGTGTGTGTGTGCATGAAAATACCAATATTGCTACCAACTGAACTTTCTAGGACCTCGCCTTAAAGCTTGTAAAATGTAACCAACGCAACGCGAAGAGACAGTTTTAATATTGTTGGTTTGCTACAGTTAGTGTGGTATAAATCTCGGAAGCTATAACTGTGATAAACGTTTATTAATAGGAAAACTACAGATATTTGGCCAGGAACGCTTATTGATTTCGAAATTACAAACCGCTTAACTTCATCGAACTAACTTCGAACATTAAGTACCTTTGTCTGTGAAAAACTCACATGTGAGCAGCAAGAGACAGCTTACCCGTTAAGTGAACTGTACTGATAACAACATAAAATTAATTCGTTCATCGTGAACCGTCTATGAAATATCCAGACCAGATAAAAGACTCAATATTGTAATTGTGTTTCTACATTAAAAATATTTGTGTTAAGAAATAAAACTGTGTGTATGTATCTTGTTGGCAAACATTATAAGTTTCACACATATCAACACTCGATTAACTTCTAAATTAAAAATCTAAAACTCGCCCAAGATAAATTATAATACATAACAAGTGCCACGACTTTAAAATCTTCCTTTTGAAGCTCTCCGAAAAACAAAATTTTTTTGACATTTGTGGTAGGCGAGTATGCCACCTAGAGGCATTTGTAATTTAATTAATAAATAAATTTCTAAAATAATTTCCTAATATTTCTTTATATGTGTTTCATTCGACTCAAGTCGTAACACGTTACAGTCAACCTCTTCAAATCAGTGGCGCTGCGTAAATAACAAAATACACGCACTAACGTAATAATTGTGTTTACAATTTTAATTGTATGCAAAGCTATAAAAACTGAAAAATCGTAACGTGGCGATAAAAGATAAACAAAAAATAAAAACAACGTATTAGCAAAAAAAAATATATCGTTTAAAGTGTGTTTAAATATGTGTAATAAATCAACCTAAAGAAGTACTGAACTCGAAATTTATATGAGTCACGAAAGTGAAAAGTATTGATTTCGAAACATAAAATAAATATAAGGATTGTTTGTGTTGAAATTAAACACAAAGCTACACAATGAGCTATCTGTGCTCTGCCCACCACGGGTATCGAAACGCGCTCTCTGGAGCGAAAATAACTTAGCCATGTTCCACGACCAACGTACTCTTTGTAACTATGGGTGAACATTTTAGAAAATTCTTGGTGAACCTGAAACACTCATTCGACTAAACCAAAGAAAACAAGGAAATGAAATACGCTTTCCATGTAACAAAGTACACATGACACCAAACATGAAGACACTAGTTAAAATTGGCAAATTACATACTATCGACCCGATTTGAGCTGAATTAGTTTAAGGTTTGTTTGTTTTTTGGATTTCGTGCAAGGTTACTCAAAGGCTATCTGTGCTAGCTGTCCCTAAGTTAGCAGTATAAATTTAAAGGAAGGCAGCTAGTCATCACTACCCACCGCCAACACTAGGGCTACTCTTTTACCAACGAATAGTGGGATTGATCGAAATATTATAACGCCCCACGGCTGAAAGGGCGAGCATGTTTGATGCGACAGGGATTCGAACCCGCGACCCTCAGATTACAGGTCGAACACCTTAATCCACATGGCAATGCCGGAACCTACTATCTGCTGAGTCCACCGAGGGAAATTGAACCTTTGATTTTAAAACGGTAACTCCGAAGACTTTCCGTCGAGCCACCGGATGGGGGGAGGGGCAAATGAACAATAGTATCTTAAATGTGTGTTGCAACTTGAATTTTAAAATAATCTTTTACTTGTTAATTTTAACATAATATAGCTCCTCCGGGGAAGATACTTTCAATATAACTACGACGTTAAATTTTTTGATCCAATAGTTTGTAGTTATTTATTTTATAAATTTCGCTAGTTTGCTGGTAGATGTTTCTCTCGTTGATGGTGTTGCCTAAGAACAGGTATTGATGTTTGACTATTACTCAGGTTAGGTTCTGTAAAAGTCTGATTTTGGGTACGAGTTACGAGAAATTGAGATGATGGAAAATGGTGCCGGTACAAACAACTGTATAGCGTGACGTAAGAATGGTTTGTTGCCATATAATTCAGGCGCATAGCCAAATAAAAGAATATTTGAAGGTATATTAGTTTGTTTATTTTTTCACTCACAGAATTTATCAGAGCAGGTGCGACAAATAATATGTACAACGTTGCATGTTATGAGAAATCTTTTTGGAATTCTGCGAAACATAAAAAAAAACGTTATTCACATACATGTAGGACAATAAGGTAACAATTAACAATTACACTATGTAACACAAATGTTGTTCCTGGATAGTATATGTTATTTATTAACTGCTTATGTTGTAAAAGTACAGTTTGTTTGTTTGGGAATTTCGCACAAAGCTACTCGAGGGCTATCTGTGCTAGCCGTCCCTAATTAAGCAGTGTAAGACTAGAGGGAAGACAGCTAGTCATCACCACCCACCGCCAACTCTTGAGCTACTCTTTTACCAACGAATAGTGGGATTGACCGTCACATTATACACCCCCACGGCTGTGAGGGCGAGCATGTTTAGCGCGACGCGGGCGCGAACCCGCGACTCTCGGATTAAGAGTCGCACGCCTTACGCGCTAGGCCATGCCGGGCCCAAAAGTACAGAAAATGTCCATTATTCCCTTTAAACTTTGCTTTTGTGACCTGGATAATGAAATTTACAAATTAACCTATTTTCTACGTACAAATGTGCAAATTTGCACATTTTCATTTACATAAGGTCTAAACAAAACAACATATGAATCAAGATTTACATGTATTTATTTTTTCGAGATTTGCGACTGTGATGTAAATCACTTTCACGTATCAGCCCCCCAGTATAGTTTCCCATCATGTTTTTTTTTATACCTTCCTTGGTAGCGGCGTTCAAAGTCCAGTATATCTTGGTGGAAGCGCTCGCCTTGCTCCTCGGAGTAAGCTCCCGTGTTCTCCTTGAATTTATCAAAATGAGCGTCAAGGACATAAACGTTCAGGGTCATCCTCCAGCCCATTTTGCCGTAGTTCTTCACCAAAGCCTCAACCAGTTCCACATAATTTTCGGCCTTGTGATTGTCCAATAAGCCCCAAACCACTGCGACAAAACTACCCCAAGCTTTTTTTTCTTCCTACTGAGCTTCTTAGAAAATCCTGTGCACTCCAAAATCTTCTTTACTTATGGCCCAACTAAGACACCAGGCTTTGAACTTTTGTCTCAGACAACTTAGATAAATAGTTTCAAAGACACTTGAAGACTGCAGACTCCTTATCAAAAGCTGTGACAAATTGTTTCATAAGACCCAGTTTTATATGCAATGATGGGAACAACACATTTTAGAGGTCTACTAGTGGCTCACACTTGACATTGTGCCTCACCATAGAAAACCTGTCCGTTGTGGCCAGTGCTTTCTGTTGTAGTGCGCTGCGGTGTCCCTGCTGTCCTAAAGGTAAAGATAACAGGAAAACTTGGTAAAGTGTCCTTGGAAACCCATCAGGAAAGCCACCATTTTGAAGTCTCTGATAACCTTCCGACTATACTCATCATACTTCATGGTTGTTATCAATGTCTTGACGCTGTTGTACTCCTCTTTGGGGTGTACCGAATGAGCCAGGGAAGAGACGGATACTTATTCCCGTTACGGAGCAGCACAGCTTTGAGGTTTCTGGATGAGCTATCAATGAAGAGGCGCCACTCGTTCGGATTACAGACAATTCCAATTGCCTTGCACAGACTGGATACATTGTGGCAGAAGCAGAGGCCATCTTGACGAGTGAAGAAGCATGAAAAATGTCGGTATGCTTCCTCTGACTTGTGACTTGAACACTTTCATTTAACAAATTCCATTCCTTGAGCCCAGATGTCAAAGCTCGGCATTCGACTTTGTTAGACCAAGATCTCTGATCAAGTCATTGAGGTATCTTTGGTTGAGATAGTATGGGTTTCTCACACTAGCTGCACCTCTGAAATTGTGATCTGGATCTACAACGCCTATCTCCTATTCTGATTAACTGTTATCTTCTGAGAATGGCTGCTTTCTCTTTGGCGGAGTGCGTACAGGGAGCTTAGGGCGGTGTGTCACTGGAGCGATGGATGATAGAAGGTCCAGATACACGACAGCAGAGGCATTCTTGCCAGCCCGACGTTTGGAAGGGTCCACCATGTAGAAGTAGCAATTGCTTGAGCGGTCAGTGGGTTCAAGCCAAATTTTTGGAATAGCGAACTTCATGGCTCTCTTTTCCCCTCTGTACCATCCTGCAGAAGAGCAAAATAAAATTGTTATTATGAAGAATAAATTTATTTCATCCACAACTAATGTGTAAGAGGTTCATGCAAAATTTTATGTGACATTTTTTCTATACTATTGGAAATTAAAAAATAAAAATAAATTAAAATGTATTTAAATTTCAAAAGGTCTAAAATTTGTATAATATAAAATCTTACTATTCAAGCAAGCAAAAATTGTCTGTCTTACCTTCTAGTTTTGTTGCAGTGTTCGCAGGTAAAATAAGGTGCTCAGGATTTGTATTGATCCCCGACAGGCATGTCAAAATAGGCCTTGTAGGCTTAACACATTTTAGCAGATGCTATTACAGAGTACTTTTTTGCTTTTTAGCCACATACATAGCAGAATGCGTCTGGAGAATGTTTGCAGTTTCTTGATGCCATCTCTGATAAAATCAGATAGGTCTATGTGTTCACTTAGGCAGCTAGAACTAAACTGAAGTGGTGAGTGGTGAGCCCCTGTATATATATATTAATATGGAAAGTTCAAGAAAATTCTAAAAAGTTCTTGAAAGTTCTCGTAAGTTCTACAACATTCTTGAAAGTTCTCGTAAGTTCTACAACATTCAAGAAAATTCTTGAAAATTCTTGAAAGTTCAAGAAAATTCTCCATCAGCTACTCAGCACTGAATCTACCTGGAATGTTCTGGAAAATGGGTAAATTTGAAAATTTTATTACCCACGTCACAAAAGCAAAGTTTGAAGAGAAAAATAGGTCTTCTCCATTTACTTTAGGCATAATAACAATTTCTGCCCAGGAACAAGGAACAGTAAAAATTTTGTTACATAGTGTCATTATACTAAAATAAAGCATACTGTTGTACTTAAATAATGAATAATAAAAATCCGTTTGAATGTATTTACAAATAATAATGGTAATTGTAAATGCAACTAAATATTCACTATATTGAAACAACATTTTACAAAATATCGTCAAGACGTATGGTCTGGAACTGGTTAAAAGACGATAAAATAGAATTACCTCGTGGAGTATCGACTAAGATGTAGTGGCCTGATGAGTAATACTCGTTTGTTTTTCATAATCAAAGCTAAACAAATAGGTTATCTGTTTTATACACACCAAGGGTTTTTAGTGCTGACAGACCCGAATGTAGTGAAAACAATGTAAAAACATGTTTCAAATAAGTGAACATCCGCAACGTTGTGGGTACAAAAAGTTTGTTATAATTTGGACTTTGCTCTCTCTCTCTCTTTACCAAGAAACCAAATGATGTCGCGAGAACATTTTCCACATCATTACACCATGCACATCAGTTTCTGCTATGGAAACAAGTTAATGAAATAGGGTGTCACGAGGGCTATCTGCGCTGTCCGTCGATGATTTATTAGTAAAAGACCGGAGGGAAGGCAGTCAATCAACACCACCCACCGCCAACTCTTGGGCTGCTCTCATAACAACGAATAGTAGAATTGACCTTAAAATTATAACGCCCCCCTCCGGCTGAAAGGTCGAGCATGTTTGGTGTGACAGGGACTCGAGTCCAAGACTCTCAGATCACGATTCAAGCATTCTTATCACCTAGCCATACCGGACTAAGTCAAGTCGTAATAACCCTTCAAACAGTTCATCAGATTTCTTTTTCTTATCCTGAAGATGATCTAGAAAAGTCGAAACGTTGTTCTCTCCTTAATGTTCTGTAAAAGCTCATCTGGTTTTTATTATTTGTTTTCGTTATAACTCAAACTTATAATTGACTTGAACTTCACAAATCTATAAAAACAAATTGTATACGTTTTCAAACATTCCTATGTATTTAAGTTTTAACTTGGATACGTTGTTTCCTTCTCAAATTACTCAATTGCCTAAAAGGGATTTTCCCTTCGATTGACGTGACATGGTGGCACGTTTCTCTTTCACCAAAGGTCAATTTCACGCCGGAAATGCAATGTGACGAATAACGAGATTCCACACGTGCATATGAATAAATATATGACCTTTTTTTTATTGAAAAAACGCTATAGCTTATATTCATCTATTTCATAGGGTATCAGAATAACAAATAGAGGAAGTATAGCAGTTATACTAAATATAAAATAACATCTATTATATCACATGTAAGAACGTTAGTAAAACAAAAATCAGGATGAATTGAATTACAGAACATCCTGGAGTTGGCTCTAAGCTACGATCTATGTGTTGTGTAATGTGTCATTTGTGAAATGTCCTGAGCTTTTTCCTGACAAACTGAACACTTGTTTGTTCTTTAATCTTCTTTATTTTGAATTTCGCACAAACCTAAGAGAGGATTATCTGCATTAGTTGTCCTTAATTTAGTACTGATAGATAAAAGAGAAAAATATAAATCTCAGTAAATCGGATTTTTATACACGAACTTGTTAACATCAGCAATAAAGATAAAGTACGAACACTGGAACATAGAATAAAAGTTTATTGTATCTATTTGTTTCAGCTAAAGATAACCAATTTTAGAACATGCCCTATATAATTAAGTTTAAAAGAAACTGTTGTTGTTTGATGTAGAACTGAGCACTGGAACTAACGTTATTGATGTATCAAGCTGTGGATCTAAGGATCGAAGGTTTGAGTCACGACGTTCTTTTGAGTATGCTCCACATTTTCAGTTGTTGTGACGTTGTAATTGTGACAGTCAAATTTCATTCGTTAGTCAATTAAACGTACCAGCACAAGTAGTGAACGCTGGTTACCAGTTGCCCCCTCTCTTGACACATGTATAAACCAATAATGTCACTAATCTGATAATTCTGTGTAATTCTTTCAGTTTATATGTAGACAACGACAAAAAATATTGTGTGTACACTTTTATGCCAGAAGTTAGAAACCTACAATGAAATCGATATTTTAGTGCAAAGGCTAGTGGTCTACATGAAAAGAGCTAAACAATTTGTTTATACATTAAGTCAACTCTTGTCTCTGATAGAGTTGTTTTTTTAAAGAGTTTTGAGTATTAGCTACATATTAACTATAAAGCTTACCAGTCACCTGAATGTTTACCTTCAGTCAATTGATAAAACTAACTTATATTAAAGTAAGTTGTTGTAAATGTTTGGATTAACTGGGAGAAACTGTCACTAGCAATGTAAGAATAAGAAAGAATGAAATAAAAGGTTATATATTATTTTTAGACAGTGTAAGTAAATTGATTGTTGTTTTTGGAAGCGAACTCTTCATGTGACTGAATGATATAGTGATAAATAGAACAATGCTCCATAAAATGTGTAGTGTTAGAAGTTCCCACTAGAGGAATAATTGTGATTCCATTGTTATTACAAAGTCTTAAACCAATATATTTACAGTATTAGTGATAACTGACAACGGCCAGGTGGTTAAGGCACTGGACTCGTATTACACATAAGCATCATCTTATAATTCACTTCTTTTTCATGTTAACTTATTGAAAATCCTGTTTCACTCTTCTTCCTTCTATTTACATTATAGATATTATTTTACAAAAACTAGCTCTTTATTTGTCTTAAGTTATACATGCCATTCTACCAAAAGTAACTCATTTTTTAATATTAACTTATAATTATAAAATTCATCATATTTAAACTAACTCGCTGTTGAGGTTTTCATAGTACCCCAGTGGCTCAGCGGTATATCTGCGGACTCCGATCGGTAAAAACCGGATTTCGATACCTGTCGTGGGAAGAACACAGATAGCCTATGGTGTGCTTAATTCTAAACAATAAAATTTTTATTTTATAAACACAGTCGTACAGAAATGAATGATTATTAATACTGTAACCAGTAAAGCATAATTTTGTTTTGTTTTTCTTACAGAGAAATGTGGACATATTACGATTTCTACTTTAAAATACGCCTGAGGCTCGGCAGGGCCAGGTGGTTAGGGCGCTCGATTCGTAATCTGAGGGTCGCGGGTTCGAATACCCATCACCCCAAACATGCTCACCCTTTCAGCCATGGGAGCATTATAGTATGACAGTCAATCCCACTATTGTTTGATAAAGAGTAGTCCAATAGTTGGCGGTGGGTGGTGATAATCATTGTTCTTAACTTCCGGTTGTATCCTACTTGACGCAATTTCTGGTTTAACAGCAACACGAGCTATGATCATTTAATTCACACTATCAGATTCAGCTATACAAATACGAAGACCGTGGTAATTATTGTTATTTTGTTACTTGCGATTAAGCACAATTCATTGTATACCGTGGATACATTCAAAACTTTGAACAGTTGTATTAAAATAAAACAGTTGCGTGTGATCTTCTGTATTACAAACATATCAAACTTAGTAAATCAACATTCGTCACTCCCATTCTAACGGACGAGATACAGCTCTTCAAACACAATTCTGACACTTTTTTACGGTTCAGTTAGCACATCCAGAATCCTGACTCATTTTTATTGTAATTTATTCAGATACATCCTAACAGCATAAAAAAAAAAAGACGATTCGCAGCCTATATAAATCCGTGAAACCGTTGCGTCCCATAAAGAAAACGTGCATCGCTAGACGGACCTCGAACGCAGATTCTTCGAAATGTCACGTCTCGTGCTAGCAGTTGTCGTAGCTGTCTTCCTGCTTGGAGGATTTTGTATGCAGTCTGGTAAGTATAATGTGACGAGTGTCTTATAGCTTTACATCTTCATAGAGTGTCTTATAGCTTTACATCTTCCTAGAGTTTTGTATAGCTTTACATCTTCATAGAGTGTCTTATAGCTTTACATCTTCATAGAGTGTCTTATAGCTTTACATCTTCATAGAGTGTCTTATAGCTTTACATCTTCATAGAGTTTTGTATAGCTTTACATCTTCATAGAGTGTCTTATAGCTTTACATCTTCATAGAGTGTCTTATAGCTTTACATCTTCATAGAGTTTTGTATAGCTTTACATCTTCATAAAGTGTCTTATAGCTTTACATCTTCATAGAGTTTTGTATAGCTTTACATCTTCATAAAGTGTCTTATAGCTTTACATCTTCATAAAGTGTCTTATAGCTTTACATCTTCATAGAGTTTTGTATAGCTTTACATCTTCATAGAGTTTTGTATAGCTTTACATCTTCATAGAGTCTTGTATAGCTTTACATCTTCATAGAGTGTCTTATAGCTTTACATCTTCATAGTCTTGTATAGCTTTACATCTTCATAGAGTGTCTTATAGCTTTACATCTTCATAGAGTGTCTTATAGCTTTACATCTTCATAGAGTGTCTTATAGCTTTACATCTTCATAGAGTGTCTTATAGCTTTACATCTTCCTAGAGTTTTGTATAGCTTTACATCTTCATAGAGTGTCTTATAGCTTTACATCTTCATAGAGTGTCTTATAGCTTTACATCTTCATAGAGTTTTGTATAGCTTTACATCTTCATAGAGTTTTGTATAGCTTTACATCTTCATAAAGTGTCTTATAGCTTTACATCTTCATAGAGTTTTGTATAGCTTTACATCTTCATAAAGTGTCTTATAGCTTTACATCTTCATAAAGTGTCTTATAGCTTTACATCTTCATAGAGTTTTGTATAGCTTTACATCTTCATAGAGTGTCTTATAGCTTTACATCTTCATAGAGTGTCTTATAGCTTTACATCTTCATAGAGTGTCTTATAGCTTTACATCTTCATAGAGTGTCTTATAGCTTTACATCTTCCTAGAGTTTTGTATAGCTTTACATCTTCATAGAGTGTCTTATAGCTTTACATCTTCATAAAGTGTCTTATAGCTTTACATCTTCATAGAGTGTCTTATAGCTTTACATCTTCATAGAGTTTTGTATAGCTTTACATCTTCATAAAGTGTCTTATAGCTTTACATCTTCATAGAGTTTTGTATAGCTTTACATCTTCATAAAGTGTCTTATAGCTTTACATCTTCATAAAGTGTCTTATAGCTTTACATCTTCATAGAGTTTTGTATAGCTTTACATCTTCATAGAGTTTTGTATAGCTTTACATCTTCATAGAGTCTTGTATAGCTTTACATCTTCATAGAGTGTCTTATAGCTTTACATCTTCATAGTCTTGTATAGCTTTACATCTTCATAGAGTGTCTTATAGCTTTACATCTTCATAGAGTGTCTTATAGCTTTACATCTTCATAGAGTGTCTTATAGCTTTACATCTTCATAGAGTGTCTTATAGCTTTACATCTTCCTAGAGTTTTGTATAGCTTTACATCTTCATAGAGTGTCTTATAGCTTTACATCTTCATAGAGTGTCTTATAGCTTTACATCTTCATAGAGTTTTGTATAGCTTTACATCTTCATAGAGTTTTGTATAGCTTTACATCTTCATAGAGTGTCTTATAGCTTTACATCTTCATAGAGTCTTGTATAGCTTTACATCTTCATAGAGTGTCTTATAGCTTTACATCTTCATAGAGTGTCTTATAGCTTTACATCTTCATAGAGTGTCTTATAGCTTTACAT
This sequence comes from Tachypleus tridentatus, assembly GCF_004210375.1. Lineage (NCBI taxonomy): Eukaryota > Metazoa > Arthropoda > Merostomata > Xiphosura > Limulidae > Tachypleus > Tachypleus tridentatus. Next base: position 44,246,505 of record NC_134829.1, on the reverse strand, counting down.
CTTCATAGAGTGTCTTATAGCTTTACATCTTCATAGAGTTTTGTATAGCTTTACATCTTCATAGAGTGTCTTATAGCTTTACATCTTCATAGAGTGTCTTATAGCTTTACATCTTCATAGAGTTTTGTATAGCTTTACATCTTCATAAAGTGTCTTATAGCTTTACATCTTCATAGAGTTTTGTATAGCTTTACATCTTCATAGAGTGTCTTATAGCTTTACATCTTCATAGAGTGTCTTATAGCTTTACATCTTCATAGAGTTTTTTTCTTTAAATCAGAATTACTTTTAAGTTGATAAAATCTTACTTTGAGATTCTACACTTGTCACACGTCTTAATTTAAAACTTTTCAATTCAACATGCTAATACGAATAAAAATAACAGCCCTCTGGAGGACTGTTTATCACTTTCGCTTTAGAATCGAAAATATTTCCCTATATATTCTTGTCATGAATGAAAATCTCCAACACGCTTGCGTTCTATGTTTTTCTCGTCTTGTTTGTTTTGTAGCTAAGCACAAGTCTGTACAATGGGCTGGCTATCTGCGCTGCGCCCACCACATCTAACCAAACCTGATATTTAGCGTTACAAGACTTCACACTAACTGGAGGTTTCGGATTTTGCCCATACCAGAATGGCTTCTTGTATGAATATTTATTAATTCACACTTCTAGCGTGAAAGATTTAGTTGTTTGTTGTTTTGAATTGAGCACAAAGCTACACAATGGGCTATCTGTGCTCTGCCCACCACGGGTATCGAAACCCGGTGTTTAGCGTTGTAAGTCTGCAGACATACCGCTGAGCCACTGGGGACATGAAAAGTTTAGTTGATGAGTAGTGTTAGTGTGGTTGGACTGTGAACCTAAATGTGGATCCTATTGGTTGTTTGCTTTTCCTCCTAATCTATCAGTAGACCCTCTTGGTTAGCTCTTAATTTTTTGGTCAATCGCTTCTAAATAGGGTCCGTCTATATGGTTGTTCAGCAGCTCTGTATGAAAATTCGAAAACAAATAGACAATAGGTAAAGTTGAAAGATACTAAAATAAACAAACTATGTGAGGAATTAAGGATCAGACATCAGATCTGATGAACATATGCGGAATATGTCTTGCTGACTATTTCGTTTCACCTAAAGTTTTGTTTTTACGATACGGATAACGTTTCGGTTGTATAGTGCTCCTCAAGACGTTTCAAGGCGAAATGTTGATCAATAAAAGATATGTTCTGGAGAGGGCCCGGCATGGCCGGGTGGGTTAAGGCGTTCGACGAGTTCGAATCCCCATCGCACCAAACATGCTCGTCCTTTCAGCCGTGGGGATGTTATAATGTGACCATCAATCCCACTATTAGTTGGTAAAAGAGTAGCCCAAGAGCTGGCGGTGGGTGGTGATAACTAGCTACCTTCCCTCTAGTCTTACACTGCTAAATTAGGGACGGCTAGCGCAGAGAACCCTCGTGTAGCTTTGCGCGAAATTCAAAACAAAGGAAACAAACCAAAATGATGATACGTACGTTAAACAACGTTATATGTCACATCGATACCTGAACAAAAGAAGATAAATTCAGTGTTTTTAATACTATCTGAAACAAATTTTAAATTCACGAGTGGACGTCATCTCACCCTTAAAAATAAATAAGGTTCTCTAAACATTGTTGAGATTGTGTAAACATTGTTGAGATTCTCTAAACATTGTTGAGATTCTGTAAACATTGTTGAAATTCTGTAAACATTGTTGAGATTCTGTAAACATTGTTTGATGAATTTAGTGAGTAGAATATACTGTTTAGATAAATTCTCTTTGTATTGTGGTTTAGACCATATTAGATGAACAAGAAAGGTCCTATTAAAGGTCATCTAATGATAGTCCCCTGTAAATCAAACTTAGAATTATCACGTAAGGTGCGGGAAGATTGTTTTTCTTGTAACGTATTCATGTTTTACAGACGGAAGGCGAGGAAGATTCCGACCTAGAGAAGTAAACACCACTTGTCTTGTGGAAAACCTTCCTGATGAGGTAACATATCACGACTACGAAACTTATACGATCGTTTTGTTACCATCACGTTTAAATATTAAAACACTCCCCAGTCGAATGGCAGTGTAACCTTAAAACTTTGTAACTTCCACTATCATCAAACAAGTTCAATTAGTTTGTGTTAAAATGTTGACAAATTTAAAAGATTGACCTGGAGACGACTTGAATGAGTAATGAATGACACTTTATCGTAAATGTACAACACTTCGGCAAGATTACGTCATCATCAGGTACCGATAATATTATCCAACGTTTCATACTGAACGTTTGTTTATTAATAAACTCGGAAATTACTATTTAATGAGCATTTACTAACGGTATTACGTCATCAACTTATCCAAAGTTTCAGACTGAGTTTTCGTTTAATAAACTCCGTAATTATCATTTAGTGACAAGATTATGTCATCACCAGGTACCAATAATCTTATCAAAACATTGTACATTTATAATAAAACTTTCTTTATTATGTTTATACCGTAGAGAAAGTTTCAAAAACTTGCGTATACAAGGTATAAGAGTCACAGCCATCATTGAATTGCATTTAAACTCAAAGAAAAGACAGAATTAAAAGCATTTTTATCACCTTCTTTGACACTAATCTCAGGTCTCAACTTGTGAACTAGTCCATTTAAAAGAGAGCTTGCTTAGTCTCAAGCTGAGACCCTGGTTTAATTTTGAAAGAAGCTGACAATAAACAGCTTTTAGTTTTATAGATAAACAGAGACGAGTTATTTTTCACTGCCTTTGAATATTAACTTCTTCCGAGCCATGTTCGTGTTGAATCTCATTTTGTAGCGCTAAGTTCTTGACAGACTTATTTTGCATTCCATTTAACTAACAATGTCCTTTATTTTATAGATGAAAACCAATTTTGAAGATTGTATTGCCAACGAAACTAACGTTTGGATACGCGAGATTAAGACGGTAAGATGTTTATTTCATTTCGTTTTATCAGTCTATAATAATAATTTCTGGTACAGATCTGCTAAAAATTTGACCTTTCACACTGAGCACGGACTAGTGCACGAATAAAACAGTACTGGTAGAAAAGTATTAGAAAATAACCTGTTATTTATTCCTTATGAAATATAGATATTTAACTAGTGAGTATATGTATTCAGAATATTTTTAAAAATCGAATTATATTTAAATGAAACATAACTTAATAAAAACATTTTGATGCAGGTGTATCATAGTTGCTGTAGTCTCATTTAATAGGCTTACGACTAATGTAAAAATCAAAGTATATTACGAACCAACACAGTTTCTACTCTGGACTATTCAATGATTATATTAATTGTCCATTTTATTTATTTATTGTTAATAAGGTTCTTCAAGCCTACACGTTAATAATAGTTATGTATCCAATAAGTCCTCAAATTATCGAAGGCTTTCATTCACATGAACAAAAGACTCTATGGTTATTTCTTATGTATACACAAGTTTAGTGACTCTCTGATTGTTCCTTATATAAAACAGGCAAACGTCTAGTGAGTCCTTAGCAATCCCATGTCAAAAGAGACACAAATGTTTCATTACACCGTAATCTTTGTATTTCTATACTATCGTTGAGACAAAGAGACAATAATTGAATAACAAACAAACTTCTATAAACCGTAAAACGAAAGAACTGCTTCGATTCCTTTAAGGATATTAAGTCACGTCATTCAGTAACATGGTTCTGTTCGTTACATCTAAATCACAATTACAATGTGTGGGGTTGGGGGGTGGCGCGGCGTATCTGGTATCACAGTGTGAAAATGAAAACATTAATATTACACAGAAATGTTGTAACTGCAAGGAAGCACGTACAGCCAATTACAAAGGCTGTTAAAAATATTATCACATAAAACAACAAATCTTCAATAACAGAAACAACACACAAGCACTACCAAAAGATACACAAAATAAACCTCCACCATCAACACAAACTTCAAAACAAATTACCTCCAAAACATACGTCGCAGTAGTCATGATGGACTCAGGATACAAACAAAACGAAACTATTACAACCATAGATAAAACAAATACAGCTACAGAACTGATAAAACCAAATAGTAATAAACAAAAACTGACAAACTATCATGTGTAAACGTAGTAAAACATATGCAAGATTAAATGATTAATTAAGTTCGAAGAAGTGTGTTCCAATATGAACAGATCTTGTTAAGATAAAGTGTAATTAATACAGTCACATGTGGCATCCAGTACCAGGCCCGGCATGGCCAAACGTGTTAAGGCGTTCGACTCGTAATCTGAGGGTCGTGGGTTCGAATCCCGGTCACACCAAACATGCTCGCCCTCCCACCCTGCGAGCGTTATAATGTGATGGTTAATCCCATTATAGAGTAGCTTAAGAGTTGACGGTGGGTGGTGATGACTAGCTGCCTTCCTTCTAGTCTTACACTGCTAAATTAAGGACGGCTAGCGCAGATAACCCTCGAGTAGCTTTGCGCGAAATTAAAAAAACAAACAAACAAACAAATTCAGTACCAAGAACTGTGAGATAAAGTGTAATTCAGTACCAAGAAATGTAGGATTACGTTTACAGTATAATCTAGTACCAAGACATGTGATATTTAAATAAAAGTGCTATCTGTTTTCATGCCAACGAGAAGATGGGTGGCTGATGGCTAACTCGATATTTTTTTTTTCAGTGTTTGTATCTGGCGTTAGAAGACGTGGTAATGGTAAGATTATAATATTTATTACTGGAATATATGATACCTCTGTGAAACTGGGAACTTTTCGTGAATATTTAGCATCATAAACTAGACAGACTTTTATCAACTTTTGTATTTAACTGAGAGTTAAGTTGAGGTAGTAACACTAGGAGAAGTGCAAACAAACCATTTAATGAAATCAAAGCAAATTAAGCCCTAACTACGACAGTTAACAATGAGAATTTAAAACACGTTACGTTCGTTCTGAATAAAATGTTTGTAACTTACTTTTTTCTCCGTTATTTCAGTTGAATTAGTAAGTAGTAATAATCACTGGGGTACTTTAACACTGTTATAACACCACGATATTGATAATATAGGTACAATAACACTGTTATAACACCACGATATTGATAATACAGGTATATTAACACTGTTATAATATCACGATATTGATAATACAGGTATATTAACACTGTTAAAATACCACGATATTGATAATATAGGTATATTAACACTGTTATAATATCACGATATTGATAATACAGGTATATTAACACTGTTATAATACCACGATATTGATAATACAGGTATATTAACACTGTTATAATACCACGATATTGATAATACAGGTATATTGAGTATATTAACACTGTTATAATATCACTATATTGATAATACAGGTATATTAACACTGTTATAATATCACGATATTGATAATACAGGTATATTAACACTGTTATAATATCACGATATTGATAATACAGGTATATTAACACTGTTATAATACCACGATATTGATAATACAGGTATATTACCACTGTTATAATACCACGATATTGATAATACAGGTATATTAACACTGTTATAATATCACGATATTGATAACGTGTGTAGCTTAGCATTTACTTCATAACTATAACGTAAATAGGTTAACACTGACGTAACACTACGATATCAGTAACGTGGCTGTGTTAATATTGATTTAATATGATGTTATCAATAGCGTGGATAGGTTACCAAGGGTTTACTTGTTACCACAGTAAAATTCCATGTTTCAAAAGGTAAAATATTTTATAAGTTATTTATTTGACGCAGATGAGTGGAAATGACACAAGCATCGGATCCATTATAGACGACTTTGGAATAATGTGTAATTCAAACTCACAGGTAAGCAACTGTTAAAAAACATTGAATTTAACATGTTAATAATGAAGCTTTAAACAAGCATTGCAGAATATAACAAGTAATAATGAGTAAAGCATAGAAGAAAATAATAACTGTATTCAATAAAATGTGGAATAAAATAATAAACAATATTCAATAAAGTATGGAATAAAATAATAAACAATATTCAATAAAGCATGGAATAAAGTAATAAACAATATTCAATAAAGTATGGAATAAAATAATAAACAATAATAAAAAAATGTTAAAATAAACCAATATTCAATAAAGACTGGAAACAAATAATAAAATATGTTCTGAAACCGATCAGTCCTACATAACCAAACTTCCAGAAAATAAATGTTAAAACTATTGCTTGTTAACAAATAACATAAAACCAAGAGAACTTAGATATCTGTCCTTTGGGTTTGCGTACGTATAAGACGTTTCTCGTAACTTACAATGATATTTGGTAGAAAAGGTTTAGCTATTTTTATATTAGGTTCTGGTAAAAAAAATAACCAAGACCTAATATTTGTAACTTAATTATTGTAGTTTTAGGTTTAATAATTAACAATCGGGACCTAATTAACAAGAAGCTGTTTAACAAACAAATTACAAAAATTATTGCAAAAAATATGCCAGTTTGTAGAGCTTTATATAATTTAATTTTGGAAGTTCTGAAACATAGAATTAAAAAATTTATTAAAAAAATACAAGTTCGAAATAATGTTTGTTTCGTAACATAATTCGTCAAAATCATATACATTTGTTTTAAAACCAAACAACAGACTACTTTGTAATTAATATGTAACTTGTTTGTTTATGTTTTCAGGATTCACTTCGTCCATATGTTAATTGTATTGGAAGACATCTCAGACGTCAGGTTAGTTTTCTTCTTATTTCTGTAATTAAAATACCGTTTTCTTTATTCAAAAAACGATTCTAACACATGTTTTATGTCAACAGATGTAACAAGAAGTTTCGTTAACTAATTAAGTCTCTCCATACAATACATCTACTCAAATCTTTTTATAACTTTTGCTTACATTGGCTGTTTATAAACAGCAGAGCCTGTTTAATCTTAGAATTAAGCATGCGGGATTATCATATGAGTGTCCCTATACCCTAAAAGAAAAAATTATCCTATTCCTCATTTTGAAAACGTGAGGGCGTTATAAGAGTGAAAGTCACCTCATACTATTCGACTATAGTATCTCAAGAGTTGGTTGTCGAAGGTGTAAATTAGCTTTCTTCCCGCTTGTCTAAAATTTTAAACCTGTCCCATGCTGAGTCAGTCACAACGCTAAAAATCCAGGGTTTGATTTACTGTGGCGAACAGAGCGCAGCGAAACTTATTATGTAGCCTTGCGCTAAATCGAACAAACGAAACAAAGCATCAAGAATAACAAATATATATGCACAGAACTTAAGAACAATTAGGGAAAAATGTTTTGCATCTCTTTGTTAATTTCATACGTCTGGAATATTAGTGACACTGACTAGATAATTCTTTGGTAACTGTTGATTGTATGATACATCGACAAGATAATTCTATGGTAACTGTTGATTGTATAACACATTGACTATATAATTCTATGGTAACTGTTGATTGTATGACACATTGACTATATAATTCTTGGTAAATGGCTATATAATTATTTTTTGTGATTTGTATGAATAGTGTGGTTTTGGCGGAAGACGTAGAGCAGGAGGAAGAAACGGTGGAAGAAGAGGCGAAGGAAGAAGAGGCGAAGGAAGGAGAGGCGGAGGAAGGAGAGGCGGACGAAATGGTGGTAAGTGATAACATGGTTAACGCAATCATGATAAGAAAAATAATTATTATCACATGTAATTCTTATTCTTATAACTTTGTACAAAAAGTGAGCAAAGTAACATAAAATTATGTAACAGGCAAATAGTTCTTTAGATTATTATAAAACAAGTAGACTGTCTCATTAAGGCTACTACAAAACAAGTAGACTGTCTCATTAAGGCTATTATTATAAAACAAGAAAAGTGTCTCATTAAGGCTATTATTATAAAACAAGAAAAGTGTCTCATTAAGGCTATTATTATAAAACAAGTAGACTGTCTCATTAAGGCTATTATTATTAAACAAGAAAAGTGTCTCATTAAGGCTATTATTATAAAACAAGTAGACTGTCACATTAAGGTTATTATTATAAAACAAGAAAAGTGTCTCATTAAGGCTACTACAAAACAAGTAGACTGTCTCATTAAGGTTATTATAGAGGTAGCCAGCTATCTCTTAAAGGTTTACTTAGGGGTTTTACGTATTTTTCAGTTATCAGAACGATAGTTTTATATTATTCATACATGTTGTTTATTAGATAAATAAGTATGGTACTTGTTCTTACGTTCAATCTTAGTTATCGTGATTTTTAATGTTTTATTTTTTCTGCTAAGCATCACCTAACAAATTACTCGTGACTTTATGTTTTATTAAAAATGTGTGTAATATACATGTATCTTTATAACGCTTCCATGAATTTTGATTAACACCTACAAGTTTTCATTAGTGAATAGCATTTTTTTTTATTAAACGCATTTTACAAGGTGCTAAAATCATTTGGAATAATTCTAATGTCACAGTCTCGCCAACGGTGACGAAGAAAGATCGACTGGTCATCTACTGTATGTTCGCGTGCTCTTAAATTCTCTGTAAAGCTCTCACAGCCATGACTATTTCTTATACGTGTAAATTTGTAGACAACGTGAGAGTGATTTGTTTTAAGGACCGTGTTCTTTAAATTTGAAATAATTACGTACACGACACGTCAGTTAGGAAAACAATTTTAAATTATTTTGTAGATGAGTTTTATTATTCAAAATCATTTCAAACTTTTACCTCTAAAATGGAGCATACAATAACTTATTTATTTAGTTTCAACGTATTTACTAAACCTAGGAAGGTGTATAACATTTTAAAAAATTCTTAGTGACACTTACAAATAACTGTACAGAGAAACTAGTCCCCTAGTGCTGTATGTCTGTGAACTTAGAACGCTAAAAACCGGGTTTTGATACCTATGGTGGGAAAAGTATAGCCAGCCCAATGTGTAGCTTTGTGCTTAATTCAAAACAACAGAAAAACTATTTTATTGTAAAAAAAATGATATTTGGTAATTCTTTTCGGAATCCACAAAATGAACTAACTTTATTATAGGCCTCATTAAATAAATTACAATTTAAATTCAAAAGGTCAGCAACTATCAAAGTGAGAATATCAATTTTTATAGATACACAAAATGCATCATGAGTAGAATGTAAAAACCAATCAGCGTCATACAGTTAAATATAGTAAAACTACGTATCAAATAATGAATATTTTAACTTTTTATTTTTTGTAGGTTGACAAGAATGACAGCAGATGGCAGCAGCTGTATGGACTTATAAGCTCTTTGTATCTTGATAAATTTTTATTTTCTTCACGAACTGTATTTTTCTAGTTTCACGTATGTTTTCTGTAAGAGTAGTCCATTATGTAATAAATTACAATCATGTATGGATTCTAGTTTCACGTATGTTTTCTGTAAGAGCAGTCCACTATGTAATAAATTATAATCATGTTTGGATACAGTTTATTTCAATATTTCTTGTAGTTGTAGAATCATGTACAACTCATGTTTTCCACATATTTCAAGAATAACTTTGGAAATCTGTAAACTGTAACTACAAGCCATGTTATAATCGTCATACATGCCACTAATTTGTTTCGTATTCGTTCACCAGTTTATTCATTGTCACCAGTTTTCCATAATAATAACAGTCGAAGCAAAAAATTGTTTTATCTCGAACTCTTTCAGTGCCTTGGAACATTCCATGAACTTACAATATTTGTGATGGTCTGAGAACAAACTAGATATAAAACCAGTAATAAGCATTTTGCGGCTTTATGTGGAAATAGATGTATGCCATATAAATTTAATTGTTTCTTAGCTGTAAGATAAAAAATACAAAAAGATGGAAGGAAGCTAGTATAAAGGAAAGTTTTAGACATTGTGTTGTGAAAAGGCTTAGAATAAAACGTAATAAGTTTTAATCTTCGTCCATAAATCTGAGCATTTCTTTTCTGTTCCGTATTATCTTGTCTACATTAACCAAAGTCAATGACACACTTAACTAGAGCTTATCATGTAATTCAGCTACAGTTAATGATGTAATTCAACTACTTTTAATGATGAACTTAAACTATAATTAATATTGCACTTCAACTACAATATGGTATCACGTTTTGTATTATTGTTGGAAATAATTATGGAAACAGGAAAACTGTTATATAATGCAAATTGCAAATAACAGGATAATACATTTTGTGTAATAATGTAATGTAACCTAATGCAGCGTTGTGTTCACATGTTATAAACTGATTCTGTGTCAGGCAGTCAAACCAACACAAGGCCAATGAAATTATAAACAACGATACGGTTTCTAGTTTCGAAACTTATGGTAAAGACAGGGGTTCCTGGGAAGAAAAATATACACAACAAACGTATAGAATTGTTTGTTTTGAATTTCGCGCAAACCTACACAAGAGTTATCTGCGCTAGCCATCCCTAATTTAGCAGTGTAAGACTAGAGAGAAGGCAACTAATCATAACCACCCATCGCCACCTCTTGGGCTACTCTTTTACCAATGAATAATGGGATTGACAAGCACATTATAACGCCCCCATGGCTGAAAGGGCGAGCATGTTTGTTGCGACGGGGATTCGAACCCCTGACCCTCAGATTACAAGTCGAACGCCTTAACCCACCTGGCCATGCCGGGCCCAAAGGTACAGAAGTCAGAGTTTTAGCCAAAGACCTACTCCAATCAATAGATCGCAGTCTGACGTCATATTTTACCCAGTGCTCTATGAAAAAATCTGAAAAGAGTTTGTGAAACTGGTACTGGTGGCAATAAAATTGATTGAAGAAGAAAAATCAAAGTATCCAACAATGGTGTAAAGCATTTGGATTATAGACAGCGATCGAGTCAAGATCTTGAAAAGTACCACGTTACAAGTACTGGTGTTAACGTCACTTATTAACACATTAGTCCAAAATAGGATCAGTGAGTGTGCAGCTGCTCGGAAATATTTGGTGATAAAAAGCAATCAAACAAAAAATAAAAGAAATTAAACCTAGAAATATTAATTTTTACAACCAAATGTAAGATTGAGCTGTTTAGTAATAATCAACGGAAGTTTGTTCGAAGGAAACCTTAAGGGCAGTATGAGAATCAGTGTGTAACAGATACAGTAAAGTACAGGAATGGGTAAACACAAAACAGGGGCTATACCTCAGCCTGTAATCCAATGTACTGTGACTGCCAACAGGTATAAATTGGTTCTGAACCACTACGTCATTCCTTTATGGGCATATCTTATTGGACAGTATTTCAGCTTTCATGTTTCAGCGGCATGTCTGCGAACTTACAACGCTAAAATCCGGGTTTCGATACCCGTGGTGGGCAAAGTACAAATAGCCCATTGTGTCGCGTTGTTCTTAATTCAAAACAAAAACAACAACAGCTTCAACATGTCAATGAAGCCGAGCATAAAACCAACGTTATGAGAAACCCATTTGGGACATAACGAAGCTGATGGAACATTCGCAAGGATGACATGACATCCACCAAATGTTGATATGAACATTATTGTACTATATTGATTATGAGAAAGCTGAACAGCAGACGAATAACCTGAACGAACTGTAAAATATGTCACAGGATATTTAGAAAATATCACAGTTCTCTGTTGATAAACTGTATAAGAGCACAAGAACACGAAGTACCGTTTGTTTGTTTTAGAGCAGAACTATATTGGACTATCTGATGTCTTTTACGAACCCAGGATTTTAGCGTTGTATGTCCATAAATTTAACGCTGTCACACACTGGTAAAACACAGTATCAAGCTCTGCATTAAGCAGTATATATTTACTTGTGTGTGAATACACCTGTAATAATATATTTACTTGTGTGTGAGTACACCTGTAATAATATATTTACTTGTGTGTGAATACACCTGTAATAATATATTTACTTGTGTGTGAGTACACCTGTAATAATATATTTACTTGTGTGTGAATACACCTGTAATAATATATTTACTTGTGTTTGCGAACACGTGTGATGATTTATTCACACAACGAACAACTAAGTATGTCCTCAAGTTCATGTTTCTTGAAAGTCCGTTTTTATTGTTGTAAACTGTATTAATAAAGAGTTGTGAGATGGGTAATAAAACGTCCAGACTTAGTCCACTTATGACAAATAATGTTCACTAAACGATGGGTAATAAAACGTCCAGACTTAGTCCACTTATGACAAATAATGTTCACTAAACGTCCTCATTTATGGAATAGAAGTGTCATATAATGTCACTTTCCATTGGAATACTTAAAGAATTAGCTGTGCAAAACATGAATAGTGGTTTTGTATCACCATTGTCTCTTAATGCGTAGCCCAACTTACATCAACATTTTAAAGTTTTAGAAATCATTTGTAATTTTTTGTCTATTTTCTTTCATCAACGTTAGTTTAGTTTTGTGCTTGTTTTAGAATTTCGCGCAAAGCTATACGAGGGCTATCTGCGCTAGCCATCCCTAATTTAGCAGTGTAAGACTAGAGGGAAGGCAGCTAGTCATTACCAACCACCCCCAACACCTGGGCTACTCCTTTACCAACGAATAATGGGATTGACCGTCACTATATAACGCCCCCAAGGCTGAAAGGGCGAGCATGTGTGGTGTGACAGGGATTCGAGCTCTCGACCCTCGGATTACGAGTCGAGTGTCTTAAACACATGGCCATGCCCAGCCTACTACTTTGGTACTGTAAAAGATTTACTGTTGTGGAGACAAAGTCGTCGTCTATTCTACAAAGTTTCATTATGAATACTCTGCCAAAACAATCTATCAAAGAACAGATTTACTGTTATACTTTTATTTTAATATCTACGTTTGTTTCAATTTAATCCATGTAACGTATATTGTTAAATATATATTGCACAAGTCCCGCCTGTTCTCTAAGTTTGTAGAAGATTCTCGAGAGTAAGAATCAACAATATATGTTTCATGAAAGCACTAGTGTATCTTTGAATATTGTTGTCAAGTGAATATTCGATAATTTTGCCAAGAAACAGTTTTAGAATACAGTTTGATCGCTACACTCAGTACACTATGAGCCTCGGAAGCTACGATTGTTACAAACGCTTATTAATCGGAAAACTACAGATATATGAACATTTATAGATTTCGAACATTACAAACTTCAGTGAATTAATTTCTGACGTTAGTATTTCTACGAGAATATTAGATATTTATTATTAGATATCTTCCTCGGTTACAAGTGAGCTTATAAACCGCGTGAGGCCAAGTAAGGAAAGAGCTAGCTTGATTTCCAGTCAAGAAAAGTTTAACAATATCATCTTGGAATTACTTCACTCAACGTGGACCTGGACCATTGATAAAATATTTAGTTTCAAACTAGATATAAGACTGAATATTGTTTGTGAGTTTGTAAAATGTTTGTATATAGGTCATTATAATAACCGTTATTAAATATAGTACTCTTGTTTGCATACTAAAATATATTTCTGTTAAGATTGATTTGGTTTGTTTGAATTTGCGAAAAACTACACGAGGGCTATCTCCGTTAGCCAACCATAATTTAGCAATATAAGGCTAAAAAAAGGTAGCTAGTCATCACCACCCACCGCCATCTCTTGGGCTACTCTTTTACCAACAAATAGTACGATTGACCGTCACTTAATAATGCCCCGACGGCTGAAAGAGCGAGCTGGTTTGGCGTGATGGGGATTTGAGCCCGTGACCCTCGGAGCACGAGTCGAGTACCTTAACCGCCTGGCTATTCCGGGCTTTCTGCTGAGAAAGAAACTTGTGTGTATCATCCTTGTAAGTTGCTTCCCAGTGGCTCAGCGGTATGACTGCGAACTTACAACCCTAAAAACCGGGCTTCGATACACGTGGTGGGCAGAGCACAGATAGCCCATTGAGTAGCTTTGTGCTTAATTCAAACTCAACAACAACAACGTGTAAGTTAAAATTACAATTTTCGGTTATTTGAAATCGTCATACGTAACATGATAAATCGGAAACTCGTCCGAGATAAATTATAATGTGGAATAGTACCCAAAACCTATCTAGTCAGAAGTTAACCAGAAAAAGTGTATGTGTGTTTTCTTATAGCAAAGCCACATAGGACTCTCTGCTGTGTCCACAAAGAGGATTGGAGCCCCTGATTTTAGAGTTGTAAATCCGTAGACTTGCAACGGATTTGTGACCTTCAAAAGATGGACCTTTATTCTTCAGGGGCAAATTTTGCCTCTGAATAAGAAAGATCCACCTTTCGAAAGTGCTCTCGTTATAGGGTTATTTATTCACTTCTTGTAAGACCACTTGAACCTACGTGTTTTTCCAACAATGAAGGTTATACACCAGGGGTGGCCAAACCGAGGCTCTTTGTCATATAACGTGCATCTCGCGAAAATATGTTGGCTGCGCTCCTTTTGCATCATAACTAATATAAAAAATAAATAAAAAAATTCAAGCTTTATAGTTATTTTCCGGGTATAAACTGAGAATCCACTGGATTAAAACTTAAGTTTAATGTTCATGGTGAGTAAATATACTTAAGAATTTAAATCCTAATTTTAATGCTTGAGTTGAGTCAGGGATTAAATAAATTTCAGATCAACAAGGATTACAGAGGAATTGTACTGGAGAATCAGTAATCATACAAGCCACTGCTGACAATGTTAATTTTAGCGGGCGTGGCTTGCAACCGCGTGATTGTGGCGTGTGTGGCTGTGTTGCGAGCAGTGAATTTAGCAGAGTGTTAGTGTAGAGTTTGGTTTCGTTGCGCGTGTTGAAGCTTATTGTTTCTTTTGACTGTGAAAATTTTGTGAAGAAAGATGGCGTCATCAAATTGTAAAAAGGAAAAGTATGAAGATAAAAAGATAAATTTTAAATCAGAATTGGAGGAAGCTTTTGCATTCACCATTAAATGAGATAAACCTTTGTGTCTTATCTGTAACGTATTACTCAGTCATTACAAAGCCAGTCACTTGAAACGCCACCATGAAATAAATCACAAAAAGTGTTCGTCTGATTACCCACCTTATTAGAATTACAGAAAAACAAGTTAACTGTGTTAAAATCATCACTAACTAGCAAGCAGACACTGTTAACAACGTTCAGTAAGGGAGTTGGTACAGCGACTGAAGCTAGTTTTGTTATATCATGGAATATTGCTCATGCTAAACGCCCATATTCTAATGGTGAATTTCTTAAGAAGAATATAGCTGAAGTTGTTGCAGTGTTAGATCCAAATAACACAAAACTTTAGCGACGAATAGCACAAACACCAGTTTCCCGCCACACTACAGAGAGACGTATCTTCCAGATCAGTGTTGATGTTGCAGGCAAAATTCAAAATGATTTAAAGAATTCCCTTGCATTCAGCTTAGCCCTTGACAAATCTACAGACATATAAGACAACCCACAACTGGCAGTATTTGTTCGTTATGTTTCCGCTGATGTAGCTGTGAAAGAAGAGATGTTGGACTTAGTGGCACTAAAAGAAACAACTCATGGTGTTGACATTAAAAAATGCGCTTCACAGAGCCTTAACAAATTCTGATATTCCACTGGATAAACTCGTCAGTGTTGCAACAGATGGAGCACCTGCAATGGTGGAGAAACATGCAGGATTAATTGCGCTTATGAAAAGTGATTCCAGCTTTCCAGAGTTTATTCCTGTTCATTGGATCATGAACACCTGGCAGCCAGATACTTCAAGTATGAAGATGTTATGAAATTTGTTCTTGAAATTGTCAATTTCATACGCTTAAATGGGAAGATCCATCGGCATTTCAAAAATTTTATTAAAGAACTGGAGTTTGAAGATAAACCTTGTGATGTCTTTTTCTACTGCAATGTCAACCAGCAATGTCTTAACTATTGTTGTGGGTCTATTGGAACTTATTATTACTTTTCTTAGAGAAAAGAAAAGATTCTATCCTCAACTGGGAAATGTTGAATGGACACAAGATCCAATGTCCCTTACTGATATAATGAATCATCTATAAACTCTCAACGTGGCACTCCAGGGGAAGGGTAAGGTTGTTTCTGATCTTACTTAGACAATTTTCAACTTTCAGAATAAAATAAGACTTTTTCAAAGAGACATATTGTGAAGAAACTTCAGTTAGTTTCCCAATCTCAAAAGGAGAGTAAATACATTCCCCGATATTGAAATAAAAGACCACAAACTGGAAGAATACAAAGATAAATTACAAGGACTGCTTCATGATATCCTAAATAGGTTTGAGGACTTGCAGAAGCTGACGCCCTGCTTTGCCTTTCTTGTATATCCATTCATGGTTGATATGATCAATGATGGTTGCCCAATTATCGAACCTCTGGTTAGAGAATCATCTGCTGTTGAAATGGAACTAATAGAACTACAGGAGGACTTTGGGTCTAAAGATAAATCTTATTCTACAACTGAGTTCTGGAAGCAAGTTCTAGAAATAAAATATTCTGAACTGAAGAAAACCGGTATGCGACTCATCTCAGTTTTTAGTACAACACACTGCTGTGAATCACTGTACTCTGTAATGAAGTTTGTGACGTCGAAGCATCGTGCAATCCTAACAAATCAACACCAGACGGAGCTAATTTGTACAGCCTTGATAATATATCAGCCAGAATTTTAACGACTCACAACCAAGATGGAAACTCACAAAACTTCTACTAGCAGTGATAAGCCTGATAATTGTATCACCGTCTGTTTCTGTCAGAAAAATATTATGGCAAAACTTAAATATTGTAAGGTGGTATCTGATTAAAATATCTCTAATTCTATTGTTTTGTATATTTTCCTCCATGTTTTGACCAGATATTTACTAAGACAAATAAATATCATTAAAAATATCTGTTTTTTACCCCTTTTATTATTATTTTTGTCAGTCTCGTGTAATGTGAATGAAATGCAAATTTGCATATTTTTCTTAGATGTTTCCTTACTTCATTACCGTATTAAATACGCTGAATACAGTTAAAACAATAATCAGAGAGTATTTTGAAAACATTTGGTATATATATGTGTACTTTGTGATTCTTGAAACTAACACAAATTAACAGTTTAAAAACTACATACATGAATACATATTATTACATACATGTATTTCTTAATATTTATAGAAAATTTATATTACAATAAAAACGTGTGTAATATTTGTTCATGTCTTGTGGCTCTCAAACATCTGAAGTTTATCGCATGTGGCTCTTACATTACGCAAGTTTGGCCACCTCTGTTATATACTGTATCTGTCTTGTATATTTACAATAGCTGACTATGTATGGTGGAAGATATCTCAGCGGCTCTAAAACTACTGGAAGACAAAATATATTTTCTACAACTAATATGTTCATGATTTATGATGAACAAAGCTAGAGTAAAGTACACGTTTTAAAATATTTGTTAAATAACTGCATTATTTTCAGCCCAATAACACAAATAAATCATCTCCAGACAGCTTGTTGTTTTTTTTATGTGCTGAAATTTCACGTTAGGAATTGTTATGGGAATAAAGCTGGCCTGTACACAAAATGTTTAAAAGAGGTTATAATTTATGAGATCAAAAACCAACACATATTACTGTACGAAGCACAATCAGCATACAAAGTATACTAATGCTACCGTGTCTGGGGGCATGTCTCCCCAGAATTTTTTTAATAGGTACATAAGAGGTTACACTTGGAAGTAATTGACACGAAGTATAGTTTATACAATTACGAGACTATTCACGTAAAATCCACCAAAACCAAGAACGATAAATACAATAAGCATCTTTGTTATAACGATATAAGCATAATGTTTTTTCACATCATACAAATGCCTTTGTTTACGGCAACAGGACTTAAACGTGGAACCCTCGGATTCGCATTCCCGGTATATTAACAATTTAGCCACGCCCAACCAACAAACATATAATTTCATTGAACGATACATTCTAGATAAAATGAGGGGAGATTATTCACAGTTAGGCTGAGCCCTCTCCAACCCGTATGTCCGTGTGAAGCTCGTATTATTGAGCTAAGGAGAGAATTAGCAAAACACAAGAGCCTGTTTTTTTTTTTTTTCCATACGGATTGTGACGAACTGTGACGTTGTAAGTACGTAAGTTTAAGCTAATGAGCTGCCTACGAGAAGAAAGCCTAGCGTGGGCTATCACTACCCCTCCCTCTTTGTTTCTTTTGAATTTCGCACAAAGCGACACGAAAACTATCTGCGCCAGATGTTCCTAATTTAGCAGAGGGGAAGACTAGAGGGGAAGGCGGCTAGTCATCACCAACCACCACCAATGCTTAGGCTACTCTTTTACCAATGAATAATGGGATTGATAAGAACATTATGACGCCCCATGGATGAAAGGGGCGAGCATGTTTGTTGTGACGGGGATTTGAATCCGCGATCCTCAGATTAAGAATGGAGCACCCGAACCATCTACCATACCAGGCCCGGATGTATGTGAGTGCCGATTTACGAAGTTACACAAAAAGCTAGTGCACACGTTTGTTTACTGTCTAGCGCACGCTTCTGTCAGTTAAGTGCCTTACTCAGAAAGCGTTGGTTTTGTAACTGTGAATAATCTCCCCCCATTTTATCTAGAATGTATCGTTCAATGAAATTATATGTTTGTTGGTTGGGCGTGGCTAAATTGTTAATATACCGGGAATGCGAATCCGAGGGTTCCACGTTTAAGTCCTGTTGCCGTAAACAAAGGCATTTAGGCATTTAGAGAACACGTTTAACACGTATGCGTGTTTGTGTGTTTTCTTATAGCAAAGCCACACAGGGCTATCTGCTGAGCCCACCCAGAGGGATCGAACCCCTGATTTTAGCGTTGTAAGTCCGGAGACTTACCGCTGTACTAGCGGGGGGACATGCCGTAAACACACACGCTTCTTACGTACTTTCAGACCATGAGAGTGCCATAAACATATAGGCTAAATCTCAATGTTTCGTCGCACAAAATTAGCCCAAGGGTTGGCTACTGACCAGCCTTCTTCCCTCTAATCTATCATTTCCAAAATTACGGACAACGATGTGGAGATATTCCCTGTGTAACTTTGTGCGAAACGTCCAAAACTAATACTATGCTTGGCTGGAGTTCTCGTCTGAAATCTTTATATACATAAAACACGTTGTGCGTTTCCCTCATCGACCCGCTAGTGTTGCAAGCTGTTAAAAATTGATTGAACCAGTTTCGATTAACGCCGGAAGGTGAAGTCACATGGAACTATCATAAGATAGAACTAATATGAATCAGCAAACGACTGAAAGATTTCAGTTGAGAACTTCAATGTCAGTTCAACCGATCAAGAAGGAGGTTCAAATCAGAATCTGTGGAGGCAAATAATAATGACGTGTTATTATTTTTTATCCTTTATGATTTCAACTCACAAACTAATTATCTTGGCATTCTTCATCACAGTAGAAAACCATCGTTATAAGAATAATGGAAACAATACAGGTACTGTCATTTGTTTTTATTACCAAGAAATAGTGGTAATTCATCGTTAAGTTATCAATAAATAACGGTAACTCATGACTAAGTTATCAATAAATAATGGTAACTCATGACTAAGTTATAAATAAATAACGGTAACTCATGACTAAGTTATAAATAAATAATGGTAACTCATGACTAAGTTATCAATAAATAATAGTAACTCATGACTAAATTATCAATAAATAACGGTAACTCATGGCTAAGTTATCAATAAATAACGGTAACTCATGGCTAAGTTATCAATAAATAACGGTAACTCATGGCTAAGTTATCAATAAATAACGGTAACTCATGACTAAGTTATCAATAAATAACGGTAACTCATGACTAAGTTATCAATAAACAATGGTAACTCATGACTAAGTACTTAAGTTATTTGAATTTTAAATTATAATTACATTTATCATGATCCATGCTGAGGTACTCCACAAATATTCCCCATAAGAATGACCAGATGAACAATGTGTGTTAGTGTTTGTAGTTGGTATTATGTCATTCAACACTGTGTAACAATGTGTTCTAGTATTATATGATTTAACACTGTTGTAACAGTCTACAGAGTCAGTTATTCAACAGTATGTGATTAGTGTCATATTATTCAACAATGTGTATTAATCTATCCGATGTTATGTTATCCAATGGTGTGTGATAATCTATGTAGTCAGTATTGTTATTCAAACGTATGTGATAATGCATGTAATTAGATTTATGTCTTTGAACATTGTTTATTAGTCAATGTAGTGAAAGTTATGTAATTCAACACTGTGTAGTCAACGTTTTGCAACCAAACGGGTTTTAATAATTTGTGTTGTCTGTGTTGTGTCACCCATGAGTGTGGACCAGTCTAGGTAGTTTGTATTATGTCACTGAACAATGTCTATTAATTTATGTAGTTTGTGTTATCTCACTGAAGAGCGTGGAATAGTCTATGTAATACTATCCAGCGGTGGGTAATAATCTATGTAATCAGTATTACGCCATTCAACAGTATGTACTAGTCTATGTTGTCACTGTTATGTTATTCAACAAGTTTTGAGTCAATGGTAAAACAAACTACTGACTGGTTCTGATTGACTCGTATTTTATCTTCACGTGTTCAACACTATTCATCTTTATGACCTGCGCAAATACGAAACGTTAATTTATCTGACATCCAATTCGTTCATTACCGAATGTAGTAATAACAAGTGAATTATTAACGTTGTCATTTGTTGGTTACCAACAATATTATTCAAGTTTAGTAAGTACCTGAAATAAATATTATTATATTAGTTACAAGGCCTAAATAAGATGAAACTAATAGGTATCAAACAAAGGAAATGAAAATTTATTGTCATTATTTGAGAAGTATACCATAATTAAAATAAGGCTTATGTTATGATCTCAATTATGTGATTCAGTGAGCAAATTTAAAACGTCACTGTTTATGTGTTCTTCTTTTTTGAAAACGATTTTGCAGTGTAAGACGAGACTGAAGGCAGCTGCTCATCACCACCCACCGCCAACTCTTGAGGTACTCGTTTACTAACAAACAGTGGGATTTACCGTCACCCACGGCTGAATAGGTGAGCATATTTAGTGTTAGGGAGACTCAAACCCGCCACTATCAGTTTACGAATCAACCTCTATAACCACTTGGCCATGCCGAACCTGTATATTCAGTGTCAAATATTAAACATAAATTCTAAGTAAGAAATTTAAGAATACTGATTGTTCCTCTTTCAAGTTCATTATATGAATACCTAAAGATACTTTTTAATGTAAATATAAATATTAATTTAGAGTTTTGTTTCCACTATCGAGATTTCCGCAGAAAACGGTGAAAATTTTGCTCGTGATTAATAAACATTTATATTTAAATTCCAGTTAAACATACAGTACCGTGAATATTTGTAGTTGTTTTATTTTACCCCTCACAAAAAGATTGTTCTTTCATTTAACGAAACTGTGATTATTTTAATTTAATTTACATAATAATGTTAAACACAATTTACGCGTTTTGAAACTCAGATGGTGATGCTGAGAAATGCTAATTATTTAAGTTTCCAATATTTTATAAACTTCAGAATATCTTTGACCAATGTCTTTCATTCGGATATACATGTATGAGTTTAATTAGAACAGATTGTACCTGCGAGTTTAGATTCGTGTACCTAACATGATAACAAACAGAAAACATTTTTATGCAAAATGCCTCGTTTGGGTTGAGAAAATATTTTACATAGAAGAGCGAACAACGTTTCGACCTTCTTCGGTCATCGTCAGGTTCACAAAGAAAGAGGTAACTGACCGGAAGCTGACCACATGTTTGAAAGGGGTTGTGTAACTGAGTGTCGGAATGTAAAAGCCGTTTTTGCATATAAATTTCTCAACAAGTGGGTTTCTCGACATCACTGAGAAAACATTTTGATCAGTAACACAATATTCAGAAACATTTCGAGTCCCTTCTTCGAGGCCTGGCATGGCCTAGCGCCTTAAGGCGTGCGCTTCGTAATCTGAGGGTCGCGGGTTCGCGCCCGAGTTGCGCCAAACATGCTCGCCCTCCCAGCCGTGGGGGCGTTATAATTTGACGGTCAATTCCCACTTTTCGTTGGTAAAAGAGTAGCCCAAGAGTTAGCGGTGGGTGGTGATGACTAGCTGCCTTCCCTCTAGTCTTACACTGCTAAATTAGGGACTGCTAGCACAGATAGCCCTCGAGTAGTTTTGTGCGAAATTCCAAAAAACAAACCCCTTCTTCGAGTACTACATAATTTATTGTTGTATTAAAAACATGCTAATTTAAAGGAGTTATGAAATTCTTTTCTAATCGATTCTAATATTGGCTCAGGGAAAGTAGTCATCCTGGAAACATGGCTTACTACTTTAAAATAGTCATCCTGGAAACATGGCTTATTGTTTTAAAGTAGTCATCCTGGAAACATGGCTTACTACTTTAAAATAGTCATCCTGGAAACATGGCTTACTACTTTAAAATAGTCATCCTGGAAACATGGCTTACTACTTTAAAATAGTCATCCTGGAAACATGGCTTACTACTTTAAAATAGTCATCCTTGAAACATAGTTTATTGTTTTAAAATAGTCATCCTTGAAACATGGCTTATTGTTTTAAAGTAGTCATCCTTGAAACATGGCTTATTGTTTTAAAGTGGTCATCCTGGAAACATGGCTTACTTCTTTAAAATAGTCATCCTTGAAACATGGCTTATTGTTTTAAAGTGGTCATCCTGGAAACATGGCTTATTGTTTTAAAGTGGTCATCCTGGAAACATGGCTTACTTCTTTAAAATAGTCATCCTTGAAACATAGCTTATTGTTTTAAAGTAGTCATCCTTGAAACATGGCTTATTGTTTTAAAGTGGTCATCCTGGAAACATGGCTTACTTCTTTAAAATAGTCATCCTTGAAATATGGCTTATTGTTTTAAAGTGGTCATCCTGGAAACATGGCTTACTTCTTTAAAATAGTCATCCTGGAAACATGGCTTATTGTTTTAAAGTAGTCATCCTTGAAACATAGCTTATTGTTTTAAAGTGGTCATCCTGGAAACATGGCTTACTTCTTTAAAATAGTCATCCTTGAAACATGGCTTATTGTTTTAAAGTAGTCATCCTTGAAACATGGCTTATTGTTTTAAAGTGGTCATCCTGGAAACATGGCTTACTTCTTTAAAATAGTCATCCTTGAAACATAGCTTATTGTTTTAAAGTAGTCATCCTTGAAACATGGCTTATTGTTTTAAAGTAGTCATCCTTGAAACATAGCTTATTGTTTTAAAGTGGTCATCCTGGAAACATGGCTTACTTCTTTAAAATAGTCATCCTTGAAACATGGCTTATTGTTTTAAAGTAGTCATCCTTGAAACGTAGCTTATTGTTTTAAAGTGGTCATCCTGGAAACATGGCTTACTTCTTTAAAATAGTCATCCTTGAAACATAGCTTATTGTTTTAAAGTAGTCATCCTTGAAACATGGCTTATTGTTTTAAAGTAGTCATCCTGGAAACATGACTTATTACTTTAAAGTAGTCATCCTGGAAACATGACTTATTACTTTAAAGTAGTCATCCTTGAAACATAGCTTATTGTTTTAACTTGACTTCTTATTCATCGTCCGTCTTCCTAAATTTAAAACATTAATGTATATGTGGTTAAATTCAGTTATTAGATTATTTGTACAACTTATTTTACATGAATCTAATTTCTCCCGTGGGTCTTACAATTCTAAAATTTAGGGTTTGATTCCTCGTGAAGGACAGACTTAGAAAACAACGACATTGAGTAAGTGTCACTAACATACTTTAGTAAGTTTCTAGATGTGACAGTATTTGAAGAGAGTCTCACGAATATTGTTTTGTGGCCATATTAGAATAAAGTTATATATAAACACCTGAGTGTATCAACCACTTACAATTTTGAGATCATCTGAAAGCATCAAAATATTTCTATTCTGTAACTAATGTGCATTAAAAATCTTTTTTTTAGCAACAAAGTTATTTAATTTTGGTTAAAATAAAAAAAAAACGATTAAAAAGTAGAATTATCGCATTGTTAAATGTAACAGCTCCTTACTATACTAAATATAATATACTAAAAACGTTTTTAATGTATGTTGTTTTGTATAGATTTCATTCACAGTAGGAAGTGTTAAGTATCTTCAGAAATAAACCGTGAAACAAGAAACATAAAATAACATAAAAGAAATCCTCTAACAAAGAACCAAACAACATGAAAGGACCTCCTAAAACAAAAGGAATAAACAACAAGAAAGATTTATTTGTTTTCTGAATTTCGCGCAAAGCTACTCGAGGGTTATCTACGTTAACCGTTCCTAATTTAGCAGTGTAAGACTAGAGAGAAGGCAATTAGTTATTGCCATCCACCGCCAACTCTTGGGCTACTATTTTACCATCGAATAGTGGGACTGACCGTGACGTAATAACGCTCCCACGGCTGAAAGGGCAAGCCTGTTTGGTATGACAGAGTCGAACGCCTTAACCCACCTGGCCATGCCAGGCCTAACAAAGACGTACAAACACGGTTGTGCTAAGAACTGTTTGTTTAAAATCGAGCTATACGAGTTCTGCTCACCATTCGATTTCTATCATTATGTGAAGAATATGGGGTAAAAAGTATTATTTAGATAGTTTTATTTACTAAGAAAAAACTTATCCAAAAGTTGAAATCAAATGTAGTTTAAATTATCGCAAGAATGGTTTTTCTTTTATGTTCTTTTTTAACATGCGATACATATAAATAAGAAATATTTTGTTATCTCTAAAGGAACATATGGGTTCTGCTGTTAGGTGGTTCTTAATTCGTTTGAAAGAGCACATTGCTGTGAAAATTCAGTCAAGTATCACACTGTGAATAGAATGATAAATTAGGCTTCATATTTTTATATCACTCATATCACGAACGAGAACCAAAATAATGACTGGACGAAGACGAGAAACAGTTACAAATCTGATTGAATTTGATCATTGTAATCTTGATGATTGAATTTAACCTGTTCAGTGTCGTAGACGAGATAACTCGTCCAAGCCAATCGGTAACACAGTGCCACAGACGAGATAATTCGTTCTTAATAATACCTAACGTCAAAGCTAGATGTCAGCACCATGCATGCATTTTACTTACAAATTATTCAATTTTGTAGAAAAAAAAAGCTGAAATACTTGGCAGGCAACAGGTTAAACAGCAGAATTAGGCAACATTACCTCTAAATTTGCGAGCTTTAAGTTTTAAAATGTGAGGTTAACTTAACCTCGTATATCGGGAAAATGAACAGGGTCTTAAAAGTTTTAGCATTGTTATTTAAGGACGCGGCTCAGTAGTTCGTTCAGCGAAGAGAAAAGATATACAAACTGTGCTGTGCCTACGATTTATAGAGATATGATTTTTAAACTTTGCATGCCCTCAGACATATCACTGATCCGGTTAAACTAGGAAAATTATAAACAAACAACAACAAAAAAACACAAATAAATTAAAATAGCCTTTTCTGATTAGAAAATTTGATTCTGGTATCCGCCAAATAGAGGTCTTTATTTTTGAAACGTTCATTAATGTTTAGAAACAGAGTGTCTGTTTTGGGGATGCAGGAAATCTTATATATTATTGCTATAAACACTATAGTTTGTAAACTCAAAGAATGTTTCAATGTATATTGCCATCAGACGTTAGTATTAGTATTAATTCTTTATTGAACCACAGTATGTTTCTTATTAGTATTAATACTGTATTCTTCATTGAACCACAGTATGTTCCTTATTAGTATTAATACTGTATTCTTTATTGAACCACAGTATGTTCCTTATTAGTATTAATACTGTATTCTTTATTGAACCACAGTATGTTCCTTATTAGTATTAATACTGTATTCTTTATTGAACCACAGTATGTTTCTTATTAGTATTAATACTGTATTCTTTATTGAATCACAATATGTTTCTTATTAGTATTAATACTGTATTCTTTATTGA
The DNA here is from genome assembly GCF_004210375.1 of Tachypleus tridentatus. Taxonomy (NCBI): domain Eukaryota; kingdom Metazoa; phylum Arthropoda; class Merostomata; order Xiphosura; family Limulidae; genus Tachypleus; species Tachypleus tridentatus. The sequence continues at coordinate 44,220,544 of NC_134829.1, read as the reverse complement.
ACCACAGTATGTTTCTTATTAGTATTAATACTGTATTCCACAGTATGTTCCTTATTAGTATTAATACTGTATTCTTTATTGAATCACAGTATGTTTCTTATTAGTATTAGTATTAATTCTTTATTGAACCACAGTATGTTTCTTATTAGTATTAGTATTAATTCTTTATTGAACCACAGTATGTTTCTTATTAGTATTAGTATTAATTCTTTATTGAACCACAGTATGTTTCTTATTAGTATCAATGCTGTATTCTTTATTGAACCACAGTATGTTTCTTATTAGTATTAATACTGTATTCTTTATTGAACCACAGTATGTTTCTTATTAGTATTAATACTGTATTCTTTATTGAACCACAGTATGTTTCTTATTAGTATTAATACTGTATTCTTTATTGAACCACAGTATGTTTCTTATTAGTATTAATGCTGTATTCTTTATTGAACCACAGTATGTTTCTTATTAGTATTAATACTGTATTCTTTATTGAACCACAGTATGTTTCTTATTAGTATTAATACTGTATTCTTTATTGAACCACAGTATGTTTCTTATTAGTATTAATACTGTATTCTTTATTGAACCACAGTATGTTTCTTATTAGTATTAATACTGTATTCTTTATTGAACCACAGTATGTTTCTTATTAGTATTAATACTGTATTCTTTATTGAACCACAGTATGTTTCTTATTAGTATTAATACTGTATTCTTTATTGAACCACAGTATGTTTCTTATTAGTATTAATACTGTATTCTTTATTGAACCACAGTATGTTTCTTATTAGTATTAATACTGTATTCTTTATTGAACCACAGTATGTTTTTTATTAGTATTAATACTGTATTCTTTATTGAACCACAGTATGTTTCTTATTAGTATTAATACTGTATTCTTTATTGAACCACAGTATGTTTCTTATTAGTATTAATACTGTATTCTTTATTGAACCACAGTATGTTTCTTATTAGTATTAATACTGTATTCTTTATTGAACCACAGTATGTTTCTTATTAGTATTAATACTGTATTCTTTATTGAACCACAGTATGTTTCTTATTAGTATTAATACTGTATTCTTTATTGAACCACAGTATGTTTCTTATTAGTATTAATACTGTATTCTTTATTGAACCACAGTATGTTTCTTATTAGTATTAATACTGTATTCTTTATTGAACCACAGTATGTTTCTTATTAGTATTAATACTGTATTCTTTATTAAACCACAGTATGTTTCTTATTAGTATTAATACTGTATTCTTTATTGAACCACAGTATGTTTCTTATTAGTATTAATACTGTATTCTTTATTGAACCACAGTATGTTTCTTATTAGTATTAATACTGTATTCTTTATTGAACCACAGTTTGTTTCTTATTAGTATTAATACTGTATTCTTTATTGAACCACAGTATGTTTCTTATTAGACACAACAGGTATGGTATGGTTAAAATACCATTATAAAGTCTTCCTTTTTAATTTTTGGAGAAATGCAAAAAGTCTGAGTACAAAATATAATATTAAACATATAATAAATCCAATACTAAATAATGTCTTATGACAAGTATAATTAATTATGATCTTTCTTATAACAACCATAACAGCTATTTGTCAATACTTTTCTTGTACTTTAGCTTTGTTCTTTCACACCTATTCATATTATAAAACAAAATAGCTTCTAATTTCCAGGCATTCACGTTAGAATGTTGTCCAAATTGTATTGTAGCATAGTGCCATCTGTCGGTTTGCCTTAGAAATACCAGCAATATTATCAATTGTTTGTTTGTTTTTAGTTTTGAGCAAAGCTACACAACAACATCTGCGCTAGCCGTCGCTAATATAGCAGTGAACGACTACAGGGATAGCAGCTAGTCATCACCACCCATCGTCAACTCTTGGGCTGCTCGTTTACCAACGAATAGTGGGATTCACCGGAACATTATAATATGTGTTATGAATACCCACGTTAATGCTTGTATTTCAGCACCTCAGTTTTTCTAAAGGGTCAGGAATCCAAAACAATAAAAAACACTTTAAATGAAAAGTAAAGTGAGTATAACTATTCGGAATATCTAAATCTAATTTCCGAAATTGAAATTACATTACAATGACTTCCTGATCCACTACCACACATGTGATTCTAAAGGAACGTTCTTTTTCTAATAAATTACAAATTCATAATTTTTTAAGTTACAAGTGAAAAGTATTTTCGAGATGAGAGGATGTGCTAATCAATCCCAGATGGCGCTAGGTTCTCATTTAATCCCATTCACAAGGAAAATTGTGAATACTGAAACAATCATGACCTTAGAAAAATACATAGGTTCCAATAAGTCTTGAAGGAAATGAAATAGAAACCTTATAAACAAAGCGCTTTCGAATGGTGGACCTTTGTTCTTCATGGACAACCTTGGAGAAGAAAGGGTTGTAGGGTTTCTACTTCGTTTCCATCAAGAATATTGTAATAAAATAGTTATTAAATGTGCAAACATATCAGAACAATACATTATTAAAAACCGGTTATAGGTAATATAGAATTGTGGTTTTTAATAAAAGGTATTACGCCAACAAATTGTAAGCTGTTCTGTATAATACCTACAGGTTTATAAAAAATAAATAATGTTGTTGTTTGTTATTAAGCACAAACCATACACTATAAGTATCGAACCTCGGTTTCTAAAACTCCGCAGAAATACCGTTACGCTACTTGTAGGGAGTTGAAAGTGATCCAATGTCAGTTAGAGAGTCCAGACTTATAAAATACCGATCCAAGTTTAAAAAAAAAACAGAGTGGAAACAAAAGAAGTTTACCAAAAAAATCAGAACAATGGGATAAAAGGAAGTTCACAAACAGGATTTAGACTTACTGTTAACAGTGTAAGGAAGTTCACAAACAGGATTTAGACTTACTGTTAACAGTGTAAGGAAGTTCACAAACAGGATTTAGACTTACTGTTAACAGTGTAAGGAAGTTCACAAACAGGATTTAGACTTACTGTTAACAGTGTAAGGAAGTTCACAAACAGGATTTAGACTTACTGTTAACAGTGTAAGGAAGTTCACAAACAGGATTTAGACTTACTGTTAACAGTGTAAGGAGGTTTACAAACAGGATTTAGGCTTACTGTTAACAGTGTAAGGAAGTTCACAAACAGGATTTAGGCTTACTGTTAACAGTGTAAGGAAGTTCACAAACAGGATTTAGACTTACTGTTAACAGTGTAAGGAAGTTCACAAACAAGATTTAGACTTACTGTTAACAGTGTAAGGAAGTTCACAAACAGGATTTAGGTTTACTGTTAACAGTGTAAAGAAGTCCACAAACAGGATTTAGACTTACTGTTAACAGTGTAAGGAGGTTCACAAACAGGATTTAGGCTTACTGTTAACAGTGTAAGGAAGTTCACAAACAGGATTTAGGCTTACTGTTAACAGTGTAAGGAAGTTCACAAACAGGATTTAGACTTACTGTTAATAGTGTAAGGAAGTTCACAAACAGGATTTAGGTTTACTGTTAACAGTGTAAAGAAGTCCACAAACAGGATTTAGACTTACTGTTAACAGTGTAAGGACGTTCACAAACAGGATTGAGGCTTACCGTTAACAGTGTTACCGTAGATACACAAGCTCTAGCAATAATACTTACAGAATGATTATACTCGAATTAGACGGTCAATGTTTCGCTGTACAGTTTATTCAACCATTAAAAACAAACTGTAAATGAAAATACAAATCTGTGGAACGCTCATGAAAATCTGTAAAGCGAAACACCGAATGCTCAGTTAAATAAAAATAAACATTTGGTGTTATAAGATGTTTATTAAAATGTCTCCGATACACCAATATACACTATTTCTCCGATACACCAATATACACTACAGAAATCAAATAATGATCTGTCTGTTAAGGATACATTCGAAGTTTTGTAGCTTAAAACAAACAAAGTTTAATGATGGTATGATATCGAGCCATTGTTTAGAAATATGTCTCTAGACGAAACTATTGATCTACGTTGTAGCCCCGAGTTTGTTGAGACGCAGAATATAGTTAAACGTGTTTATAAAACACGTTTATGATTTGCGACAAAACAGTTGTATTTTATGTTTACTGATAAAATCTGTGTAATATTTATGGGGTTTTGAGTCCTTTTTAATTAACCATAGAGTAACCTAATTTAAGAAACAATCAAACCTCATAATTATTGTATCTGCGTCACCATTATAAGAGGCCAAACTGCATTTTTTGATTTTCTTACCCAAGCTGTGATAATGACCCTTGAATAAGAGAAACTGGAGTCTGCAACAGAGGGTAAGGCCAATCAAAGATTGAATTAGACTTCTACGTCACAATTCTATTTCCAGTTTTGCCTCTGGTGTGAAAAAAACAAACTTTAACATATATATGTTATATGTAAATATATATGTATGTATGTCTATATATGATTTAGCAAAGTCATAATTTGGGGTTCAATTTCCCTCGGCGGGCGCAATAGATTACTCAGTGAGGCTTTGTTATGAAAACAAACCATGAAAACGTTTGGTAACAGTCTTGTTCTGGACGTTTTAAGCCTGTGTATTACTGGTGTTATACTGATGGCACTTTTCTAATGGTTGACAATGTACATCCAGTTAATGTGTATACCCAGTTTTTAAGTCGTACATATTCTAGTATAAAGTCTGTTGTTGCAAGTATACAGAATGACAAATTGTCGTTTTTAAATGTTCAACATAAGTATGGTAGTACATATAGAAACCGGTGGTGAACAGAGCACAGCTATCCCTTGTGTAGCTTTGTGCTTAATTTAAATAAACGAACAAACGAACCCAATGTGGCATTGCTCTGAAAAACCCACACTGTTTATATTACGACATTATTTTCAGGTTCTAAAGTTTTCATTAAAAGTGTAAACAGATTAGGTTAAAATTCATGAAAATAACTTATTATTATACTTTGTGTTATTTTTTATCTGTTAATCAATTCTGTTGGTTTTATAACCGTGGCATAGCGGTTCATAGCATAGTTCTCAGTTGTTTTCAGTTATAAACTTTAAGTTCATAGATCCCTTATTTCTTGACCAATGTGAGATCTAATTACAATTTTGGACTCGTGAAATCAAGTTCTTTCGACATATGTATTTGATCACACCCAAGGTCTCACAGATTAATTTATTCTAATCCTCTCTAAAATAAGTTCAATTTGAGGGTAGGGCGGTAGAGATCCTCATAAAATGATAAAATCAAATAGGGTAAACGTGCGCCCCACGCTGAGGATTAAATTGGTGCACAAAAATATAACTAACAGAGAAGAATAAAAAATGTCTCTTATATTAACTTATTCTAAGTCTGCCTGAAAAAATTCAAATGCTCCTGTTATTGTTGTTTATAACGCAACGATTTGAATACCTGGTTTAGTCTATGTGGTTTGAGTACTACAACTAATGCATGTGTTTATGTGTGTATTTCCGTATAGCAAAAACCACATCGGGCTATCTGCTACGTCCACCAAGGAGAATCGTTGTAAATCCGTAGACTTATCGCTAGGACAACTAATGTAAGAACACCTTTCCTTTCTTGAAGTACATACGATGTAATCAATAAATGTGTGTGTTTTTCTTATATCAAAGCCATATTGAGCTATTTGCTGAGTTCACCGAGGGGAATCGAACCCCTGATTTTAGCGTTGTAAGTCCGTAGACATATCGCTGGGACAACTAATGTAAGAACACTTTCTTTCTTGAAGTATACAACGTAATAAATTAGTGTGTGTGTATGTGTTTTTCTTGTATCAAAGCCACATTGAGCTATCTGGTGAGTTCACCAAGGGGAATCGAACCCTGATTTTAGCGTTGTAAGTCCGTAGAATTATTGCTGGGACAACTAATGTAAGAACACCTTTCCTTTCTTGAAGTACATACGATGTAATCAATAAATGTGTGTGTTTTTCTTGTATCAAAGCCACATTGAGCTATCTGGTGAGTTCACCGAGGGGAATCGAACCCTGATTTTAGCGTTGTATATCCGTAGAGACTTATAGCTGGGACAACTAATGTAAGAACACCTTTCCTTTCTTGAAGTATATACAAAGTAATAAATGTGTGTGTGTTTTTCTTATATCAAAGCCGATGGGAATCGAACAAATAAATAAGTGAATATTATTGTTTCGATTTTATTATTATTTCTCAATGAAAACTTCGTATATAGTACAACATTTGTTGTTTGAATAAAGGTTACTGATGGTAACTCCTATTGTAACGAATTTCAATGACTAAATACAATATAATTCTTGAAGAAGCAGGTTAACCTGTGAGAGATGTTCAGATGGCGTGTTTTAGGAAAACTAGACTCATTCTTTTCTGTTATTTTTATTATCTAAATATCAGTTGTTGGAAAATGTTGTATTTTTGATAAAGTTCATGTTTAAGTAACATCTCAATCAGGGTTGAAATTTACAGAAACACAAAACAAGAGGGTAAAGTGAACGTGCTTATGGGAAAAACAAACACACATTGTAAACATTAAAAATAACAAATATATAAATAATTGTTTTATGACGGGACAATTGAACGCATGCGCATCCCAAAAGCAGCTCAAATAAGATCCGGTAGTGGTATCGTTTTATAAAATACTCAGTACCTGTGGGTACCAGCGGGTTTCACCCCTGATCTGAAGTACTGGCACATTGTAAATAATTTTTTAACTCGTACTAAGACAAACAAGTCGTATGATTAAACTAGATCTTGAGCAAAGAAAATTATAATATTAATTTATTTAAAACTAATGCATAGTTTCCAATAAGCGTCTTTAGTTTTCTGTTATTCTCGTGATCAATACACTATGTTCTGATAATATAAGAAAGGCCGTGACTTAAGATTTGTACGTCACAACAGTAACTTTCTAACTGTTATATATATTTTAAACGACGGCACACACACAAAGAAATGACTGTAATATAGCATTCATGAGGAGAAATATGCATTTTAGCTTTATTCCAGGTTATATCCAAGGCGATACACAGTTTCCAACGTGTTTCTAATATTAAAAACAAATAGAAAAAAATCACATGGTTCAAAGTAAGTTTGAGCTCTCGAGGGTAATATGTACCCTCACCGGTGTAACAAAGCTAAACTTTACATGGTTTAAGGTAAGTTTGTGCTCTCTAGGGTGATATATACCCTCACCGGTGTAACAAAGCTAAACTTTACATGGTTTAAGGTAAGTTTGTGCTCTCTAGGGTGATATATACCCTCACCGGTGTAACAAAGCTAAACTTTACATGGTTTAAGGTAAGTTTGTGCTCTCTAGGGTGATATATACCCTCACCGGTGTAACAAAGCTAAACTTTACATGGTTTAAAGGTAAGTTTGTGCTCTCTAGGGTGATATATACCTTCACCGGTGTAAGAAAGCTAAACTTTACATGGTTTAAGGTAAGTTTGTGCTCTCGAGGGTAATATATACCTTCACCGGTGTAACAAAGCTAAACTTTACATGGTTTAAGGTAAGTTTGTGCTCTCTAGGGTGATATATACCTTCACCGGTGTAACAAAGTTAAACTTTACATGGTTTAAGGTAAGTTTGTGCTCTCTAGGGTGATATATACCTTCACCGGTGTAACAAAGTTAAACTTTACATGGTTTAAGGTAAGTTTGTGCTCTCGAGGGTGATATATACCTTCACCGGTGTAACAAAGCTAAACTTTACATGGTTTAAGGTAAGTTTGTGCTCTCGAGGGTAATATGTACCCTCACCGGTGTAACAAAGTTAAACTTTAGATGGTTTAAGGTACGTTTGTGCTCTCGAGAGTAATATATACCCTCACCGGTGTAACAAAGTTAAACTTTAGATGGTTTAAGGTACGTTTGTGCTCTCGAGGGTAATATGTACCTTCACCGGTGTAACAAAGCTGAACTTTACATGGTTTAAGGTAAGTTTGCGTTCTAAATTAAACAGAAACTAATGAACAAAGAACGTCATTCTAAAATCCTCAGAAAAGCAAATGTTCTTAGCTGAAAGTTCTTTTCACACTGTCAGAAAGTTTTTTTCAAGTTTCATGATATAATTCACACCTGGGGTAACTATGGGTTTCAAGTTTCATGATATAATTCACACCCGGGGTAACTATGGGTTTCAAGTTTCATGATATAATTCACACCCGGGGTAACTATGGGTTTCAAGTTTCATGATATAATTCACACCTGGGCTAACTATGGGTTTCAAATTTTATGATATACTTCACACCTGAGGTAACTATGGGTTTCAAGTTTCATGATATAATTCACACCTGGGGTAACTATGGGTTTCAAGTTTCATGATATAATTCACACCTGGGGTAACAATGGGTTTCAAGTTTCATGATATACTTCACACCTGGGGTAACTATGGGTTTCAAGTTTCATGATATACTTCATACCTGGGATAACTATGGGTTTCAAGTTTCATGATATAATTCACACCTAGGGTAACTATGGGTTTCAAGTTTCATGATATACTTCATACATGGGATAACTATGGGTTTCAACTTTCATGATATACTTCACACCTGGGGTAACTATGGGTTTCAAGTTTCATGATATAATTCACACCTGGGCTAACTATGGGTTTCAAATTTTATGATATACTTCACACCTGAGGTAACTATGGGTTTCAAGTTTCATGATATAATTCACACCTGGGGTAACTATGGGTTTCAAGTTTCATGATATAATTCACACCTGGGGTAACTATGGGTTTGAAGTTTCATGATATAATTCACACCTGGGATAACTATGGGTTTCAAATTTCATGATATACTTCACACCTGGGGTAACTATGGGTTTCAAGTTTCATGATATACTTCACACCTGGGGTAACTATGGGTTTCAAGTTTCATGATATAATTCACACCTGGGGTAACTATGGGTTTCAAGTTTCATGATATACTTCACACCTGGGGTAACTATGGGTTTCAAGTTTCATGATATACTTCACACCTGGGGTAACTATGGGTTTCAAGTTTCATGATATACTTCATATCTGGGATAACTATGGGTTTCAAGTTTCATGATATACTTCATACCTGGGGTAACTATGGGTTTCAAGTTTTATGATATACTTCACACGTGGAGTAACTATGGGTTTCAAGTTTCATGATATACTTCACACCTGGGGTAACTATGGGTGGAATGAAAACCATTTCAGATCATTTTTTCTCTTATCCTCTGCTTGTTTCATTGGAGAACTCATAAAACCGTCTTGTTTTATTTGACAAGTAATTAAACACTTTACTAAAATCCAGTAGTGAGTTTTCATACTAATAGATTTTAATATTCGATTCCTTTTTTTTTTTGTAAGAAACAAGATAGAGATATGGGTATTCAATTACACGGATAAAACAAGTTACTCAAAGTGTTTTGCAAAATTTACCGATGGTAGAGGCATTATGAAGCATTATCTTATTTTTAAACACCCGTTTTGTCTTTGTTACTGTAAAGGCAATAAAAAATAGTGATTTTACCCCTTAGATTTCTGTAGTATTCTTAATTCTACTTTTTATCCTATGTGCCCCACAGCGACAAAGCGAGTTTCGATACCGCTGGTGGACAGATAGTCATTTGTGCTTAATTACAAACAATAACTTATTCTATGTCGTTTCAAGTTGATTTTCTGGTTGGTATCAAAAATTGTGTTTGAAATGAATATCTTTTAATCAAGCCACAATTCGTCCGGCATGGCCAGGTGAGTTAAGGCGTTCGATTCGCAATCTGAGGGTCGCAGGTTCGAATCTCGGTCGCACCAAACATGCTCGCCCTTTCAGCCATGAGGGCGTTATAATGTGACGATCAATCCCACTATTCGTTGGTTAAAGAGTAGCTCAAGAGTTGGCGGTGATGACTAGCTGCCTTTCCTCTAGTCTTACACTACAAAATTAGGGACGGATAGAGCAGATAGCCCTCGAGTAGCTTTGCGCGAAATTCAAAAAAACAAAAAAAAAGCCAAACAAGCCACAATTCCCCACTTAATGAAGATGTCAAACATAGACAACAACCTCAACCATTTTACCTTCATCATTAATTGCACTCCAACAATGGTATATTGTTAGCTGCCGGTTAAAACTTGGTACTTATCAAACGGCTCACGTTACACTATTTTTATAACGTTATGAGCTACTTCATTAAAATCATCCACAGTTAGGAGCCTTTAAATTTTACTCTTTTGATAATGGTTAGAATAACCATCTTTTATTGTTTTGGTCAAGCTAAAAGAGTAGTTAAGTCTATATTTGAAATTTTAAGACGTGCAATTCGTGTAGAACTAAGTGGAAAATTAATCACAAAACGTAGCTCTAATTTTTATGTAGAGAAGTTCGCAATGTTAAAGGTATAAAGTTGTTTATTGTGGCTGTCGTGTTTAATGTGGTTTTACTTTCTCCATACAGACAGTGTTTAATGTTTTCCTGGACACAATATTAGAATTAGGTTCGGCCTACTACAAGTGGCTGAGAGCGTTATACTAAAATTATTTTCAATATGCAAGTCAACAAAAGTGGTGATGCAATTGAATGCATAAGAAATACATCTTTGATTTTATTTGATGACTACAATTTGATGGTATGATGACTACAAAAACTGGTCGTTTTTTGGAAGGGCGAGTGATAGCCCTATTCGACAAAAATTATTAATACATTCTAATCATAAAACTGCGCTCAGATCAGGGACTTAGGACGTCCAAGAAGGTCATTTTATTTAATAGAATTGCCAAACAAAGAAAGAGGGATCAATATGGGACACCAGGACCATCCATAAAGAGATCAGGAGCAAGTCATAGCCCCCATTTTGTTACAGGTGAAAATCAAGGAATACAAAGTTCGGGGCTCAGCATGGCCAAGTTGTTAGGGTACTTGACTCGCAATCTGAATGTCGTGGGCTCGAATCCACGTTCAACCTAACATGCTCACCCCATCTACCGTGAGAGCACTATTATGCGATGGTCAATCCCTCTATTCGTTAACAAAAGAGCAGTCAAAGATTTGACGGTGGATGCTAATGACTAGCTGCCTTCACTCTACTCCTCAGCTGCTAAATTAGGGACGGATAGCGCAGATAACTCTCGTGTAGCTTTGCGCGAAACTCAACAAACAAATAAACAAAATTCAGAGGCAAATACTCTCTATATATTACACGTAACGCTACGCAACACAAACATAAAGGATAACCGTTTAAAATGAGACCAAAATGGTGTGAATTCACCAAAATAAAGTTTCCATTCTCATCTCCCTTAAATTCATTGCAAAGCACAAACACATGGGGAATTTTGGATGAAACAACGTATGCATTTTTGTGTGATCAGACTGTTGAAACGGTGGAAAACAGCAGTCCTCGTACATAACATGGAATGTAGAAAGCATGTAGCGTAGAGTGGTGTGCTTTTGACCTGACATTATTGCAATGGCGTCTTTTTTAAGTGAGAACTATTTCGAAGATCGTTTTACTATAACGTACTCGGCCTAAATGTATAAAGAAACTCAATCTTGCAAGATGAACGGTGTTTTACTGTTGTAACGTGTTACGGCAGCTAGTCATCACCATCCACCGCCAACTCATGGGCTACTCTTTTACCAACGAATAGTGAGATTGACCGTCACATTATAACGCTACCACGGCTGATAGAGCGATCATGTTTGGTGTGACGGGGATTCGAACCCGCGACCCTCAAATTTCAAGTCGAAAGCCTTAACTCACATGGCCATGCCGAGCCTCACAAAGAACTGTTAACACAATATTATACTTAAATAAAAATTACATTTATGGCTATTCATTTTATTGTTAGAAGTTATTGATTATTGAAAATTATTTAATTATTCACAAATATGATAATTTTTTTCTTCACGAACTACAGTGGAGCCCCTCACTAACGACTTCAAAAATGCCTCGACAAAAAGGTCGTTAATGAGGGGGAGTCGTTAGTGAGGGGTGGATACCCAATTCATTACCAAGATTTAAATTATGTACGTTTTTATAATAGGCAATCGGTCTCTGTTCATTTTAAGGGTATGGAGTATTTAAAAACGAAATAAAAAAATGCGGTAATATGTAATGCAAAATATATTTTCACTAGTTCTCACTACTTTACCTTGATTTTATGAGGCTATCAAATGTTTAAACACAAGTCTATTCACCATTCTGTACACAAAAATGTTCAAATGCAGGTTTAAAATACGATCCTAAAATACATTTCTTAAAAAAAATCACTGTAAAATGTTACACGCAAAAGTGTTCAAATACTGACTGGATATACGATCGTAAACTAAAGAAATCACTAATGTTCATGCAGACTTAAAATACGATCATAAAAGACATTTTCTTAAATCACTAATGCTCATGCAGACTTAAAATGCGATGATAAAATACATTTTTATAAAGAAATCAGTGTGGAAGAAATGATACACACGCACAAAAATGATCAAATACAGACTTAAAATACGATAAGAAACTACATTTTCTTAAAGAAATCACTAATTTTTGTTTGTTTTTTCTTCGAAAATTGTACAGTTTCAATGTCTTTGCTCACTGCTACCATGCAATCTACAATGTCCATTTTGCCGTGTTTGAGACCAAACTGTAAAAGAGTTTCTGCATATGACATTGCAGTGGCACAGTCAATTGGCTCGAAAGACTCTACAGTTGTGTCGTCACATTTTTCACCATCATCACTCTCGATTTCTTCAGGACACGCGATAATATTGTCAGAAACTGAATCATCACAAACTGGAGTTTCGTTGTCGAAGTTGACATATTCGCCAAGAGTTACACCATTCAAGATAGGCCTGAAGTCGGGGTCAGATTGGTTTTCTGAAACATTGTCTTCACTTTCGTTTGACACTTCGCCTAAACAGAAGTTAAAGCCGCATTTCAAGAAACACTTTTGAATTGTGGAAGTCTTAACTCGAAGCCAAGCGACGTTTCTCTTTAATGATTGTCTGAATTTGGGTTTTACCAACTCCAAGATCCGTGGCGATTTTTATTGCAGTTTCCCCATTGTCGTGTCGTTTGCCCCCCGCTAGTACAGCGGTATGTCTCCGGATTTATAACGCTAAAATCAGGGTTTCGATTCCCCTCGGTGGGCTGAGCAGATAGCCCTTTGTGGCTTTGCTTTAAGAGAACACACACACACACACTGTCGTGTCGTTTAATGACGGAAACTCTCTCTTCTAAGTTAAGCAACTTTCTCTTCGACATTCTGGTGAAACATGAGTCTGTGTTATGAGGAATCTTCATATTATGCACACTAATCCTGTCTGTTAAATAATCCGATTTAGTGTTCCTAATTCATTATGTACTATAGAATAAGCGCACTGAGCGCATTGAGAATAAGATTAATTTACCAATGAAATTTAATTTTCTTTTCGATTCGACGCACTGAAAATAGATTTATTGTTGAAGTAGATTACGTAATACTGTTTAACTACGGAATAATTAAACTCATTTGTAATATGCCATAAATGATAAGGCAGACCGCTATGTAACTTCACAGAATATGCCACATAATAATGTCACTTAGTCGTTAGTGAGAGGTAAAATAATCAAAATTGTTCAATTTGGTAGGTCGTTAGTCGCGTTTGAGGGGAAGTCGTCCACGAGGGGTCAATTTAATGCAAACAGGGTACCGTCAAAAATTTTCTGGTCGTATGACAGGGGAAGTCGTTAGTAAGGGGGTCGTTAGTGAGGGGCTCCACTGTATTTGTATTATCTAAGTTTCACGTGACAAATGTTTTCTCGCACTGTGTACTTAACTGGATTTTTAGGAGGTAAAAGGTTTATATATTAACAGAATTATTTCAATGAAATTGTACGATCATAATCTATTTTGGGTATTTTATATATGAAAATAATTATTTTACTTGCATGTCATATTAACTACCAGTTTCATAAAACTCTAATTATGAAGTTCATAATATGCATTAGTTACTAGTTTCATAAAATGCCTTAGTTATCAGTTTCAATACACATTACTTACTAGTTTCACAGACCACATTAGTTATCAGTTCCGTAATACACATTACTTACTAGTTTCACAGACCACATTAGTTTTTAGTTTCATAACACACATTAATTACCACTTTCTATCATTTCATTAGTACTCTAAATGTACGGAAGTTTCCCAAAAGAGGATAATTTTTGCAGTCAAAAAATTTCGAATGTCCCCCAGTGGAACAACGGGAAGTTTACGGACTTACAACGATAAAATCTGAAGTTTGATTCTTCACGGTGGACACGACAGCCAAATGTAGCTTTGCTCTAACGTAACACGACTAAATGAAATGAACATTTTATGAAGCTTGTGAATCAGTAGTAAAGGTAATTAGCGACTTAAAATTAGGTGAAATAAGAAACTGTAAGTAGGAGTAATGTGCATCATTTTGGACAAACAAAAAAGACGTTTCGAATCTTTCGAATATAGTTAGAATACCTGTACCAAGCTCACACTAATGTTCTATTACGAAACCGTTTTGTAGCTCGTCTTTAGAGCAGTGAATGAAAGGCCGTCAGTTAGCAGACTTAATCAGGTTACACACGTTCTAGAAAACGATTCAGCTTTTACGTTACGAATATACGAAGCTGCTCTTTGGCTTTCAAGTTAACCAACTACGATAAAGACACCTTTTTATTGTTTTCAAGGACTAAATACAACTCGATAACTTTAAATGCAATTATTCTCGTCTTCAGCTTACAAAAAAAAAAAGAAAATTTAGAGCATTATTTCTTCTAAGTAAATTTATAAATTACTCTAATTACTGGGCGAAAAAAAAATGAATGGAAGTAAAAACTTTTACGGATACTTTTAATAATTTTATTGCGGTAAAAAGTAAATTATTTTGATTACAACTTTGCTTTTACGTCATTATTGCGCCATGACATTAAAATCCTGTCGTGGAAGGTAAGTACAAGAGTTTAAATTTTTATGTGTTCCTATTCTTAAAATATATATATATGTATAGTAATATTCAGCCATATAAGTCAGGACAATGTATGTCAGTTGTTCTGTGAGCTGGTGTGCGTGGCATATCAGTTGTTCTTGTCCTGTGAACTGGTGTGCGTGGCATATCAGTTGTTCTTGTCCTGTGAACTGGTGTGCGTGGTATATCAGTTGTGTGAACTGGTGTGCGTGGCATATCAGTTGTTGTTGTCCTGTGAACTGGTGTGCATGGTATATCAGTTGTTCTGTGAACTGGTGTGCGTGGTGTATCAGTTTTGTGAACTGGTGTGCGTGGCATATTAGTTGTTCTTGTCCTATGAACTAGAGTGCTTTGTATATCAGTTGTGTGAACTGGTGTGCGTTGGCATATCAGTTATTCTTGTTCTGTGAACTGCTGTCCATGACATATCGGTTGTTCTGGTTCTGCCTAACACATACAGGCTAACACGTATCTTCTTTACGTCATTACACTAATTTTATAAAATTGAAACTCACACCAGAGGCTGCTTTGTAGAACGTTTTCTGACTCTGTACGCTGAACGTTTCAGTGAACGGACTGTTAACATATTGTCCTACCTGATACAACACACTGTTTTACCTCATATGAGAAAACTCACCGGAGGAAAGCTGACATTAGTGTCATTACAATAACCTATTATCAGATAGGTATCCATGTTTTCTTTTAAAACAAAATAATAATAATTATTATTTTTTTCCAAATTACGTTCGATCATTTCTAAAACTTAGCTACAGGTTTTAATTTTCTACCGCATGAGACCAAACATTGCTATCCAAATGCTGCGAAGTTGACGAGAAAAAAGGTAATACTCTGGAATAAAAGATGAACGAAGGTGTTCAAGTGTTCAGTGTTGTGATTCGTCAGTTATGGTCGACCGTTGTTGACGTCACTGTCACTATGGTGACCGCCGGGACTCGGCTGAAGCTTGCGGTCACTGGCTATCTTTCCTTGCCTGGGAAAGAAACAGACTTGCGCAACAATGAGGATTGTGTGTAACTCTTGGTTTACGATTTTCCACAATTTAGGGAAGAAGGCCTGGAAACGTTTAACTAATGAATACTCACTACACAACCTCTCTGGAATGTTAACAACTGTAGCAAGAAATAAAAACTTCAAGACCAATACTGGTTTAAGTTAGGAGTTTTAAAGGAGAACATAGTAACTAATGCAGATAAACAGACTAAAAAAAAAACTGTTTTCCTCTTCAACTTGACCAACAACACTGATCGATGTTATGTGGTTGGTATATGTGTTCACGTGAGATATGATGTTTGCACGCGTACCTTTCACGTTCGTCACCACGTACAACGCACGCAACAACAAGGATGAGTGTTGTGTTGCTAGCGTGCCGCAGTCAGTGCGCATTCCGAGTCAATGTCGACATTGTCGGCGCAATTAGGCTTGAGTTCGTACTGTCGCTCTTATCCAAGCTTTGTATTAGGTGTATCGAACGTCCTTCCGAAGCACGAGGGAGAATGTCACGAGATCGTATAAAACAAGTAATCCAAAATATCTTAAACCCGCATTGGATTAAAGACATCTTCGCTCCAGGGATGTGAGTGAGTGCTCCTCCATTCGATCCCGGGCTAGCTAAGCCTAGCGTCGGGTTTGTTTCGTGAATACATACAGAAACAAAGAAGCGATAACTTCCAACCAACTTTACCTTAGCGCTGAGAGTCAGTCTCTTAACTCGAGAGGCGAAAAACATGGCTTCTGTTGCGGCTTGGCTTCCTTTCGCCCGGGCGGCTGCGATAGGCTGGGTTCCTATCGCTAACAACCCTCTACCAGCTCCACCGATTACTAAACAAAAAGAAGGCAGAGAGGACGAAAAATTTATAATTAACGTCAGTGGTTGTAAGTTTGAAACTTGGAGGAACACAGTGGAGAAATATTCCGATACGTTGCTGGGGTCAAACGAGAGGGAATTCTTTTACGACGAGTCTAAGAAGGAATACTTTTTTGACAGGGATCCTTACCTATTCAGACATATCCTCAATTACTACCGTACGGGGAAGCTGCACTTCTCTAAGCACGAGTGCCTCATGGCTTACGACGAAGAGTTAGCTTTCTTCGGAATCATTCCAGATGTTATTGGCGACTGTTGTTACGAGGACTACAGAGACAAGAAACGGGAGAACGCAGAACGGATCATGGACGATAAAATGTCAGAAGATAAAGAACAAAATGATACTTCTAACTACACCATCAGAGAGAAGATGTGGCGGGCCTTTGAAAATCCCCACACCAGCACGGCGGCTCTGGTGTTTTATTACGTGACGGGTTTTTTCATCGCGGTCTCCGTTATGGCCAATGTGGTGGAGACGGTCCCGTGTGGGTTCACACCCGGACTGGAAGAATCTCTCTCTTGCGGAGAGACGTACAAGATCGCGTTTTTCTGCCTGGACACTGCCTGCGTGCTAATATTCACGGCTGAGTACCTTTTGCGTTTATATGCGGCACCCAGTAGGTGCCACTTCATGCGAAGTGTCATGTCAATCATCGATGTCGTGGCGATCCTTCCTTACTACATCAGTCTCGGTCTCACAGATAACGAGGACCTGTCCGGAGCTTTCGTTACGCTGCGAGTTTTCCGGGTCTTCCGGATCTTCAAGTTTTCCCGCCATTCGCAGGGGCTTCGTATTTTGGGGTATACCTTACAGAGCTGCGCTTCGGAACTGGGGTTTCTAGTCTTCTCATTGGCCATGGCCATCATCATCTTCGCCACGGTCATGTTTTATGCCGAGAAAAACGTCAAGGGCACGAACTTCAGGAGCATTCCCTCGTCTTTCTGGTACACCATCGTTACCATGACAACTTTAGGGTGAGTACTTAGACCTACTAAAAGAACCTTATTTTAAAATAGTATCTAGGTCCACCATAGATAAGAAAACGTGATCCGTGACACCCTGGGACCTGCACAAATCTGTGCCGTTTATTAGTTCTTTAACAACAATTATAAATTACAATTAAAGGGGCACGTGTTTTGTTTGTTACATGTTATTTAAAGTACCAGAGTACAAGTGGGAATCCGCGGAGAGATTCGCGAGTGTTTGTAAGGGAAAGAGGAGGTTCATCTTGGCTTCACTAGCTTTCCCGTCTCTCTGTTCAACATACGGTTGCATACTGCTGAATGAATAAAACAAATGAATACAAACCAAAGATTAGCGAGTATCTGAATACATAAAATGGATATTTGTAATTTTTTTCGTGAGAAAAAAGATGGAGAAGGCCTCATTCTGGATCCTCCATTGTTAGAATTTCTGCTTAAATTTTATAAGAAATTTAATAAGTTTCTCCATGTCGTTTTTCGCGGGTTGATAAATGGATGGATGAAAAGAACAAATGACTGGCAACTCTTATGTTTTTTGTGTACTTAATGTATCGCGAAACGTTGAAAGTACAATAGGAAAGAAGAACACTGCCTGCTAAAAAATACTTTCTTATATTCTAAACGAAGTGCTCTGTCCAACCATTTTATGAAACATAATTAAAAAAACAATATGTTCATGAACGAACATAAACTCTCTTCACGTATTCGAATAAGCGCCCTCTATAGTCAAAAAACGTATTTCTTCTTTTGTGAACGTCCGTTATCGACTTGTCACGTTAATATATTATACTAAGCTGGTATAGAAGTATCTCTTACCCCCCAGGTTCCAAATTTACTTACTATTTTAAAATTATGTTTGTCTTTGACCTGTACTTCAACACTTCGTTTCAAACAGTGTGTATTGTTGGTTTGTTGTTTTTTTAAATTTCGCGCAAAGCTACACGAGGGCTATTCGCGCTAGCCGTCCCTAATTTAGCAGTGTAAAATTGGAGGGAAGACAGTCATCCACACCCACCGCCAACTCTTGGGCTACTCTTTTACCAACAAATAATGTGATTGACTGTAACTTTATCACGCCTCCACGGCTGAAAGGGCGAGCATGTTTGGTGTGACGGTGATTCGAACCCACGACCATCAAGTTACGAGTCGAGTGCCTCAACCTTCTGGCCATGTCGGGCTCAACAGTGTGTATTGTTTTAATTTGTACTTCCACGTCCATAATGTGTGTTTGTTTGTATAGCAGAATGATATGTTGAAATGTTGTTTACTGATTTCCAACACAGGTAGAGCACCAGTCTCTTCTTAAGAGTGTGTGAATTAATCCGAATAACATATTTGTAAAAAAGTGAAAACACTTTAATGGCGTTCATTATTCAAATATTCAAGGCACTCGACTCGTAATCTGAGGGTCGCGGGTTCGAATCCCCGTCGCACCAAATATGCTCGCCTTTTCAGCCGTGAGGGCGTTGTAATATGACGGTCAATCCTACTATTCGTTGGTAAAAGAGTAGCCCAAGCGTTGGCGGTGGGTTTCTTCCCTCTAGTCTTACACTGCTAAATAAGGACAGCCAGCGCAGATAGCTTTGCTCGAAATTCAAACCCAAAGCACACCAATATTCAAGATGGTTTATTAACTTAACGTTCCAAGACATAAAAACGTGCTTATAACTTTAATAAGACGCGTTAAGAAATTTTAATACTCCGAGAGGTAAAGTCATGTTAGTAAATCGTAATATTGCATTAAATATAGAACGTATTAATAACACTTTAATTAATATTCCCACGAATAAAGATGTATTTAAAACCGTTAACAGTATTCGAAAAGTAAAACCCTATTGTAAATAATAAGCATTGTCAAAAAATAAAGACACGTTACTAACTGTTAAAACATAGATAAAGCTTACTGATAAACTTGATAAAGTTCTAAAAAAACAAACAAAAAACAGTTGATATGGTGTAACTAGAACGATCTTGTGTTAATAGATGGATAAGTATGTACGAGATGTCTTATGGGCATTATTATACAAATACCAAAAAATTCGATGCACAAAAAACAGTATTTGTTTATTAAAGTTTTGAATTGTTACTTTTCATTGTTAAAAAACAACTTCGTCAGATTTAATCTGACCCCTACCCTCCCTCCCAGTGGCATAGCTGTACGTTATCAGAAACCGGGTTGCGATACAAATGTTGGGCACAGCACAGATAGCTCATCGTGTATCTTTATGTTTTGATCTTATATTAATTATAAATATAATAAATCCTCAAAATCTTAAACTTACAATATTCATCTTCTTTACAGTCTAGCTTTCACAATAGATTTTTATAGATTTTGATTTTTTGATTTAATGGATAACGATATTCTTATTGATATTTTATTTTTAATTTTATTAAATACTTATTAATGTCGTTTTCTATATATATATATTGCCCTCTTCATCAATAGGCCCCGGCATGGCCAGGTGGCTAAGGCACTCGACTCGTAATCTGAGGGTCGCGGGTTCGAATCTTCGTCACACCAAATATGCTCGCCCTTTCAGCCGTGGGGGGCGTTATAAAGTGACGGCCAATCTCCTGTTCGTTGGTAAAAGAGTAGCCCAAGAGTTGGCGGTGGGTGTTGATGATTAGCTGCTTTCCCTCTTGTCTTGCGCTGCTAAATTAGGGACGGCTGTCGCAGATAGCCCTCGTGTAGCTTTGCGCGAAATTCAAAACACAAACAAGTCAAATCAAACCAATCCACACATATTGATGGGTGTGTTAGACTCTGTGACTCGAAATGTTTTCACTTGATATTTAGTACAAAAGTTGAACGTACCTCAGGGACCTAAAAATTGTCTTTAGCTGAATGTAGGTCAATGGTTACAAACTTTCACTTTCAAAAACAATCAAAAACCGATAACAAACTGAGATGGAAAGAGACTCTTGAGATTTACACTAAGGTACATTAGGTTAAGGACATTTTAGTGCATAGTTTAGATTGGACGATGCAAAAATCAAAACAATGCGGTGCAGGATTTACGCGTCATGATTGGCCCACCGTGGCCAAGTATTTAGGGCGTCTAACCCGCAACCATAGGGTCACTGGTTCAAATCCCCGTCACACCAACCATGCTTGTCCTTTCAGCCGTGGGAAGGCTATTATCTGACGGTCAATCGTACTATTTATTGGTAAAAGAGTAGCCCAAGTGAGTGGTGATAACCAGCTGGCTCTACTTTAGTTTTATACTGCTAAGTTAGGGACGGCTATCTCAAATAGCCCTCGTGTAGCTTTGCGCGAAATGTAAAAAAATAATAAACAAATATTCCTAGATATATTTTTTGATTTACATTTATTTAATTTTGGTACATTTGTACAACGTAAGACGAAGTCTGGTGACATCATATGATCCAAGGTTCGAGATGTGATGCCACTAAACATGATCTGTCCTTATTTGTTTGTTAGTAGTAAAGCACAAAGCTACACAATGGGATATCTGTGCTCTGCCCACCACGGGTATCGAAACCCAGTTTCTACCGCTGTAAGGTCGCAAGCATAATGCTTTGCCACTGAGGGGCCTATTCGTACTTTTAACTGTAACCGCGTTATAAAAATGTCAAGTTATTTCGTTAGATACTTAAATTCAGAGACAACTATATTTGGCCTAGTTATAGAGCCCACTTACACAT
Source organism: Tachypleus tridentatus (assembly GCF_004210375.1). Lineage (NCBI taxonomy): Eukaryota > Metazoa > Arthropoda > Merostomata > Xiphosura > Limulidae > Tachypleus > Tachypleus tridentatus. The sequence goes on along the minus strand of NC_134829.1, from coordinate 44,199,071 downwards.
GAGGTACCTTTCACGTTGAACATTTCTGTTTCACTTAGTACCACAGTTTTGATCTTTTTGAGATCTGTTTTTTTTTTAATGTTTTGTTCGTCCTTTGTTTTCGTTTTGTTCAGTGGTTTCATTTCTGTGTTTTTTGTGTTATATAGTTACTATATTTAACTAATATAGCACTTTATTATTGTACTGTCATTTAGCTTTTTATATACTGCATTTAGTTTTATAATATGGGTATTTCTATTTAAATACTGTATTTTTTCCTGTAGTATGTATACTTTATTTAGGTGTCATAATTTATCTTTGTTAGGTTCTGTATTTGGTTGTGTTACATGGGTACTTCTAATTAGGCACTTTTATTTAGTTTTGTTGAATACTGTATTTGGTTGTGTAACATGGATAGTTTATTTATTTACCATCATTTTGCTTTGTTAAGCATTCTGTTTAACTGTATCATGTGGACACTTTTATTTAGGTACCTTCAATTAGTTCTAAGTACTGTTTTTATTTGAGATATGTGGGTAGAATGTTATATAGAATTATTTAACAGCTAGTTTTCCATTGGATTTTCTATATCTAAATCAGTTGATTTTTTATCATTTTATTATATTATGTTAGTTAACTGTCATTTAGTGTTATTGTATCTGATTTTAATATGCTTCTGTATATATATTGATCTTAGAGTTGGTCTTTCACCATTACTTCAAATATGTACCTCGTGTTTCGGTACCCACCTATCTTCCAAATTTTTTCAGTTTTTAATCTGGTGTTTTTGTTGGGGTTTTTTACTAGTATTTAACATATAAATAACTGTTATAAATATTTTAAGAGTCCTCCATCTTTTACGGAACTTCATTCTTCACACAAGTCAAGGTGAAATTCAGTTTTCTCTCCTGTCATTAAAACTTCATCAAGGGCGTACCACTAGCGACACAGATCGATACTGTTTCTCTTTGAGCTGCAATTTATTGTTGTGATTCACGAGAACTAACAACCATGGTGGCGCCACACTCGTGGTAAGATGATAAAAATAACTTGTATGAGAAGCTACTGTTGTAATAATGCAAGAGAATAAACAGTGTTTGGTTTGTTTTTTAAATAGACCAAAGAATAAATGAAATTTCTGGTTGAAGGACATTATCTGTGCAGTGTAAATCATTTAACGAATCAAACCAATAACAAAGCATATCCAGTATAAAACATAACGTTGTTAAATCTGTGTGTAGCCGTCCACTATTTTAAGCTGATAGATCAGCACCCACCATCAACCCTTGGCTATACATATGTAATCGAATCATGCGATTTGACTGTCACTGTTATTCCACACGCGTGGTTCAAACGTGCGAAGAGCGGTGTCACCCAACAGGACTCGAAGCTCGTACCCTACGGTTCACAATTCGGGTACACTAATCACTAGGCCACATTAAGCGTGGTATAAAAACATGTCAGAATTTTTAGGGTTAAGGCTGATGAAGTGGAGCAGAAGAAAACATATTAAAGTTTATAGTAGGCACAGCAAAAGTACTAGTGGTTCGTTAAGATATACTTGAGTCCCCAAATAGCAGGTTCTACTTTTTTAACTTTCAGTTAGACCTGATTTAAAAAAATAAGTTATCCTATATTTGTAAAAACCTGAATGCTGTTCCTAAAAACACAATAAGAACGAATTCAGTAGGACATTGCTGATAATTGTCACTTCCCATGACAGTTGTGCTACTCAAATGGTGGAGCGATATTGGTTGGAACAGCAGATAGCTACACAGTTCAATAGGTACAGTTGCATTGGTTGGAAGAGCAGATAGTTACACAGTTCAATAGGTACAGTTGTATTGGTTGGAAGAGCAGATAGTTACACAGTTCAATAGGTACAGTTGTATTGGTTGGAAGAGCAGATAGTTACACAGTTCAATAGGTACAGTTGTATTGGTTGGAAGAGCAGATAGTTACACAGTTCAATAGGTACAGTTGCATTGGTTGGAAGAGCAGATAGTTACACAGTTCAATAGGTACAGTTGTATTGGTTGGAAGAGCAGATAGTTACACAGTTCAATAGGTACAGTTGTATTGGTTGGAAGAGCAGATAGTTACACAGTTCAAAAGGTACAGTTGTATTGGTTGTAAGAGCAGATAGTTACACAGTTCAAAAGGTACAGTTGTACTGGTTGTAAGAGCAGATAGTTACACAGTTGAAAAGGTACAGTTGTATTGGTTGTAAGAGCAGATAGTTACACAGTTCAAAAGGTACAGTTGAATTGGTTTTAAGAGCAGATAGTTACACAGTTGAAAAGGTACAGTTGTATTGGTTGGAAGAGCAGATAGTTACACAGTTCAAAAGGTACAGTTGTACTGGTTGTAAGAGCAGATAGTTACACAGTTCAAAAGGTACAGTTGTATTGGTTGTAAGAGCAGATAGTTACACAGTTCAAAAGGTGCAGTTGTACTGGTTGTAAGAGCAGATAGTTACACAGTTCAAAAGGTACAGTTTTATTGGTTGGAAGAGCAGATAGTTACACAGTTCAAAAGGTACAGTTGTATTGGTTGTAAGAGCAGATAGTTACACAGTTCAAAAGGTACAGTTGTATTGGTTGTAAGAGCAGATAGTTACACAGTTCCAAAGGTACAATTGTACTGGTTGTAAGAGCAGATAGTTACACGGTTCAAAAGGTACAGTTGTACTGATTGGAAGAGCAGATAGTTACACAGTTCAAAAGGTACAGTTGTACTGGTTGTAAGAGCAGATAGTTACACAGTTCAAAACGTACAGTTGTATTGGTTGTAAGAGCAGATAGTTACACAATTCAAAAGGTACAGTTGTATTGGTTGTAAAAGCAGATAGTTACACAGTTCAAAAGGTGCAGTTGTACTGGTTGTAAGAGCAGATAGTTACACAGTTCAAAAGGTACAGTTTTATTGGTTGGAAGAGCAGATAGTTACACAGTTCAAAAGGTACAGTTGTATTGGTTGTAAGAGCAGATAGTTACACAGTTCAAAAGGTACAGTTGTATTGGTTGTAAGAGCAGATAGTTACACAGTTCCAAAGGTACAATTGTACTGGTTGTAAGAGCAGATAGTTACACGGTTCAAAAGGTACAGTTGTACTGATTGGAAGAGCAGATAGTTACACAGTTCAAAAGGTACAGTTGAACTGGTTGTAAGAGCAGATAGTTACACAGTTCAAAACGTACAGTTGTATTGGTTGTAAGAGCAGATAGTTACACAGTTCAAAAGGTACAGTTGTATTGGTTGTAAGAGCAGATAGTTACACAGTTCAAAAGGTACAATTGTACTGGTTGTAAGAGCAGATAGTTACACGGTTCAAAAGGTACAGTTGTACTGATTGGAAGAGCAGATAGTTACACAGTTCAAAAGGTACAGTTGTACTGGTTGTAAGAGCAGATAGTTACACAGTTCAAAACGTACAGTTGTATTGGTTGTAAGAGCAGATAGTTACACAGTTCAAAAGGTACAGTTGTATTGGTTGTAAGAGCAGATAGTTACACGGTTCAAAAGGTACAGTTGTATTGGTTGTAAGAGCAGATAGTTACACAGTTCAAAAGGTACAGTTGTATTGGTTGTAAGAGCAGATAGTTACACGGTTCAAAAGGTACAGTTGTATTGGTTGTAAGAGCAGATAGTTACACAGTTCAAAAGGTACAGTTGTATTGGTTGTAAGAGCAGATAGTTTCACAGTTCAAAAGGTACAGTTGTATTGGTTGTAAGAGCAGATAGTTACACAGTTCAAAAGGTACAGTTGTATTGGTTGTAAGAGCAGATAGTTACACAGTTCAAAAGGTACAGTTGTATTGGTTGTAAGAGCAGATAGTTACACAGTTCAAAAGGTACAGTTGTATTGGTTGTAAGAGCAGATAGTTACACGGTTCAAAAGGCACAGTTGTATTGGTTGTAAGAGCAGATAGCTACACGGTTCAAAAGGTACAGTTGTATTGGTTGTAAGAGCAGATAGTTCACAGTCCAAAAGGTACAGTTGTATTGGTTGTAAGAGCAGATAGTTACACAGTTCCAAAGGTACAATTGTACTGGTTGTAAGAGCAGATAGTTACACAGTTCAAAAGGTACAGTTGTATTGATTGTAAGAGCAGATAGTTACACAGTTGAAAAGGTTACACATTTCAAAAGGTACAATTGTACTGGTTGTAAGAGCAGATAGTTACACAGTTCAAAAGGTACAGTTGTATTGGTTGTAAGAGCAGATAGTTACACAGTTGAAAAGGTTACACATTTCAAAAGGTATAATTGTACTGGTTGTAAGAGCAGATAGTTACACAGTTCAAAAGGTATAGTTGTATTGGTTGGAAGAGCAGATAGTTACACAGTTGAAAAGGTGCAGTTGTATTGGTTGTAAGAGCAGATAGTTACACAGTTCAAAAGGTACAGTTGTATTGGTTGTAAGAGCAGATAGTTACACAGTTTAAAAGGTACAGTTGTATTGGTTGTAAGAGCAGATAGTTACACAGTTCAAAAGGTACAGTTGTATTGGTTGTAAGAGCAGATAGTTACACAGTTCAAAAGGTACAGTTGTATTGGTTGTAAGAGCAGATAGTTACACAGTTCAAAAGGTACAGTTGTATTGGTTGTAAGAGCAGATAGTTACACAGTTCAAAAGGTACAGTTGTATTGGTTGGAAGAGCAGATAGTTACACAGTTCAAAAGGTACAGTTGTATTGATTGTAAGAGCAGATAGTTACACAGTTGAAAAGGTTACACATTTCAAAACGTACAGTTGTATTGGTTGTAAGAGCAGATAGTTACACAGTTCAAAAGGTACAGTTGTATTGGTTGTAAGAGCAGATAGTTACACAGTTCAAAAGGTACAGTTGTATTGGTTGTAAGAGCAGATAGTTACACGGTTCAAAAGGTACAGTTGTATTGGTTGTAAGAGCAGATAGTTACACGGTTCAAAAGGTACAGTTGTATTGGTTGTAAGAGCAGATAGTTACACAGTTCAAAAGGTACAGTTGTATTGGTTGTAAGAGCAGATAGTTTCACAGTTCAAAAGGTACAGTTGTATTGGTTGTAAGAGCAGATAGTTACACAGTTCAAAAGGTACAGTTGTATTGGTTGTAAGAGCAGATAGTTACACAGTTCAAAAGGTACAGTTGTATTGGTTGTAAGAGCAGATAGTTACACGGTTCAAAAGGTACAGTTGTATTGGTTGTAAGAGCAGATAGTTACACGGTTCAAAAGGTACAGTTGTATTGGTTGTAAGAGCAGATAGTTTCACAGTTCAAAAGGTACAGTTGTATTGGTTGTAAGAGCAGATAGTTACACAGTTCCAAAGGTACAATTGTACTGGTTGTAAGAGCAGATAGTTACACAGTTCAAAAGGTACAGTTGTATTGATTGTAAGAGCAGATAGTTACACAGTTGAAAAGGTTACACATTTCAAAAGGTATAATTGTACTGGTTGTAAGAGCAGATAGTTACACAGTTCAAAAGGTGCAGTTGTATTGGTTGGAAGAGCAGATAGTTACACAGTTGAAAAGGTGCAGTTGTATTGGTTGTAAGAGCAGATAGTTACACAGTTCAAAAGGTACAGTTGTATTGGTTGTAAGAGCAGATAGTTACACAGTTTAAAAGGTACAGTTGTATTGGTTGTAAGAGCAGATAGTTACACAGTTCAAAAGGTACAGTTGTATTGGTTGTAAGAGCAGATAGTTACACAGTTCAAAAGGTACAGTTGTATTGGTTGGAAGAGCAGATAGTTACACAGTTCAAAAGGTACAGTTGTATTGGTTGGAAGAGCAGATAGTTACACAGTTCAAAAGGTACAGTTGTATTGATTGTAAGAGCAGATAGTTACACAGTTGAAAAGGTACTGTTGTATTGGTTGTAAGAGCAGATAGTTACACAGCTCAAAAATTACAGAGGTATTGGTTGGAAGAGACCGAATATGTATCGGAGATCATTTGTCCGATATGTGCTATTAAACATGATTTTTTATTTAGTCCAATAGTTAGGTATGATTTTCAACTTAATGTATTTTAAATAACAAACTTTCAATATGTTGACACTTCTTTTATTTATGAAGTGCCTAGTAATAGTAACCTGATTAACTTGTAATGTGTGTTGAGACCCAGACTGAAAAGAAGAATTCATATTTCAGTTATATCATTATATGTAGTTTAATTAACTACGAGTATTACTATATTAGAAAAGGCAGAATATAAAAGGTTGAAAATATAAAATAATAAAAATAAAATTAGAAAATATGTTTACATATTAAAAATGACAACTCGGTGATTTCAGATCCGTAAATGATATAAACCTGACCCATATATCTATTTTTAAACTGTGCCAGTATACCGAAACGCTAGTTTCTACATATATATATCTCTAGCACTGAGAAACAGTTTTTCACGTGCTGCTTATGGCTGTCCATTTCTCCCTGTTGAAAAGAGTAAACATGAGATCTAGTTTCTGCATGTGGTAAATAAATTAACAAATTCTTCTACGTAAGCATCATGTTTGCTATACTAAATCCAATTAATACCAGTTATATTTCCATTATTAATGTTGTATAGATATTCTAAAAATGTGACCCTTGTATCACCCAGAAAAGTATACGGGCCAACACCATGGGGTTTGACGAAAACTCATTGTTAGCGCGAGCGTACAATAACACATAACCCCAAAAAACGTGAAGTGAGAAAACTCAAACCTTAGGTATGAAAGTGAAACGAAAATTTTAAAACTTATACATTACATGCACTGCTTTCTCAGTTTAGTGGTATTCAGAGAGCAAATCAAATTATTTTCATTTCTTTGATTTCACTGTTCGTTTACTGGTAAATTAATTGATTATTTTAAATTAACAGTTTGTTTTTTAATGATTGGCATAAATTTCGGAATCCATATTCCCGCGTGCGGACGAAAAACAAACCAATATTTTAATTAGCTTTGCTATTGCTGTACTTTAGTACAGAAAGGTTTCTGACACAGGGGTAAGTTAATTTTTTGTATATCAATGAGAAATTCCCAGTTGGAAATCCATGTGATTCTAGAATTTGTTTTTTACAGTACTACTAACAGCAATAAGTTTAAATTACACAACTGTTACTTATACCAAAATACCCATCTAGAAGCAGGGATCTGGGTAAGCACTCTTAAAGGTTTAACTTTACTACACCTTATCCATTATCAGGGATCTAGGTTAACACTCGTCAAAGTTAAACTTTGTTACACCTTATCCAGTATCATGGATCTAGGTTAACACTCGTCAAGGTTAAACTTTGTTACACCTTATCCAGTATCATGGATTTTGGTTAGCACACTTAAAAGTTTAACCTTATTACACCTTATCCATTATCAGGGATCTAGGTTAGCACTCATCAAGGTTTAACTTTATTACTCCTTATCCATTACCAGGGATCTAGGTTAGCACTCATCAAGGTTTAACTTTACTACTCCTTATCCATTATTAGGGATCCAGGTTAGCACTCTTAAAGGTTTAACTTTATTACTCCTTATCCATTACCAGGGATCTAGGTTAGCACTCTTAAAGGTTTAGCATTGTTACACCTCATGTATTATCAGGGAGCTAGGTTAGCGCTCTTAAAGGTTTAACTTTGTTACTCCTTATCCATTACCAGGGATCTAGGTTAGCACTCTTAAAGGTTTAGCATTGTTACACCTCATGTATTATCAGGGAGCTAGGTTAGCACTCTTAAAGGTTTAACTTTGTTACACCTTATCCATTACCAGGGATCCAGGTTAGCACTCTTAAAGGTTTAGCATTGTTACACCTCATGTATTATCAGGGAGCTAGGTTAGCACTCTTAAAGGTTTAACTTTGTTACACCTTATCCTTTATTAGGGATCCAGGTTAGCACTCTTAAAGGTTTAACTTTGTTACACCTTATCCTTTATTAGGGATCCAGGTTAGCACTCTCAAAGGTTTAACTTTACTACTCCTTATCCATTATTAGGAAGCTAGGTTAGCACTCTTAAAGGCTTAAATTGGTTATACCTTATCCTTTGTCTGGGACCTAGGTTAGCACTCTCAAAGGTTTAACTTTACTACACCTTATCCTTTATCAGGGATCTAGGTTTCCACTCGTCAAGAATTAAGTTCTACTCCTTATCCTGGTTAATAGTTGACAAGGGGTAAATTACATAGCATCTTACCTACTATAATGGAACTATGTTAGCAGTCAACAAGGGCTAAGCTATCTTCAAATTACATTTGTGTCCTTGGATGATCTTTCAATACATTAATTACATTTGTATCCTTGGATGATCTTTCAATGCATTAATTACATTTGTGTCCTTGGATGATCTTTCAATACATTAATTACATTTAAATTGTATTTTTGTTTTTGGAAAATCTTTCAATACCCTTATAACATTTAAATTATAATTATGTTTTTTGATGACCTTTCAATACATTTATTACTTTTAAATTATTTTTGTGTCCTTGGATGATATCTCAATACATTTATTACATTTAAATTTTTTTGTCTCCTTGGGTGATATTTGAATACATATATCACATTTAAATTATACTTGTGTTCGTGGAAGATATTTCAATACCATTATTACATTTCAATTATATTTTTATCCTTGGATGATCTTTCAATACATTTATTATATTTAAAATTATTTTTGTGTGTTTGATTGATCTTTTAATACATTTCTTATACTTAAATTATATTTGTGTCTTTAGGTGATCTTTCAATACATTTATTACATTTCAATTGTATTCGCTTCCTTGGGTGATCTTTCAATACATTTATTACATTTCAATTGTATTCGCTTCCTTGGGTGATCTTTGAATACATTTGTGTCTTCAGGTGATCTTTTAATATATTTATTATATTTAAATGGTATTTGCATCCTTGCATGATGTTTGAATACATTTACTACCTTTAAATTGAATTAGTGTCCTTGGATGATCTATCAATACATTTGTTATATTTAAATTGTATTTGTGTCATTGGGTGATCTTCCAATAGATTTGTTCCATTTAAATTCTATTTGTGTCCTTTGGTGATTTTTCAATATATTGATAACATTGAAGTTATATTTGTTTTATTCGAATATCTATCAATACATTTTTTCATTTAAATTGTATCTGTGTACTTGGATGATCTTTCAATACATTTATTACATTTAAATTATATTTATGTGCTGGGATAATCTTTCAATATATGTATTACATTTAAATTATATTTATGTCTTTGGTTGATATTTCAATACATTTATTACATTTAAATTATATTTGTGTCTTTAGGTGATCTTTGAATACATTTATTCCATTTAAATGATATTTGTGTTCTTGAGTGATCTTTCAATACATTTATTACATTTAAATTATATTTGTGTTATTCGAAGATCTGTTAATACATTTCTTCATTTAAATTGTATTTGTGTCCTTGGGTGATCTCTGAATACATTTCTTACATTTCAATTGTATTCGCTTCCTTGGGTGATCTTTGAATACATTTATTACCTTTAAATTGTAATCATGCCCTTGGATGATCTATCACTACATATATTACATTTAAATTGTATTTGTCTTCTTTAAAGATCGTATAATAATTTATTACATTTAAATTGTATTTGCGTCTTTGGGTGAACTTTCAATACATTTATAACATTTATATTATATTTGTGTCATTGGGCGATCTTTCAAAACATTTATTATCTTTAAATTTTATTTCTTTCTTTGGATGATCCATCAATGCATTTATTACATTTAAATTATATTTGTGTCCTTGGAAGATCATACAATACATTTATTACATTTAAATTGTATTTTTATCCTTGGATGATCTTTCAATACATTTAGTATATTTAAAATTATTTTTGTGTGTTTGATTGATCTTTTAATACATTTCTTATACTTAAATTATATTTGTGTCCTTGGGTGATCTTTCAATACATTTATTACATTTAAATTGTATTTGCGTCTTTGGGTGATTTTCCAATACATTTATTACCTTTAAATTGTATTTGTTTCCTTGGACGATCTTTCAATTCATTTATTACATTTAAATTGTATTTGTGTCCTTGGATGATGTCTCAATAGATTTATTAAATTTGAATTTTTTGTGTCATTGGAAGTTTTTTTAATAAATTTATTACATTTAAATATTACTTTTGTTTTTGGAAGATAGTTCAGTATATTTATTACCTTAAATTGTATTTGTGTTCTTGGAAAATCTATCAATACATTTTTTCATTTAAATTCTAATTTTGATTTTGGAATTTAGTTCAATACATTTTTTACCTTTAAATTGTATTTGTGTTCTGGGATGATCATTTAATACAATTATTACCTTTAAATTGTATTTGCGTCTTTGGGTGATCTTTTAATACATTTACAACACTTGAATTGTATTTGCGTCCTTGGGTGATTTTTCAACACATTTATTATTTTTAAATTGCATTTGTTTCCTTGGATGATGTCTCAAAACCTTTATTACATTTAAATTATATTTGTGTCTGTTTGTGATCTTTCAATACATTTATTACATTTAAGTTGTATTTGTGTTATTCGAAGATCTATCATTATATTTCCTCATTTAAATTGCATTTGTGACCTTGGATGATCTATGAATACATTTATTATATTCAAATAGTATTTGTGTCATTGGGTGATCTTTCAATACATTTATAACATTTAAATTATATTTCTGTCTTTGGATGATTTTTCAATACATTTATTACATTTAAATTATATTTGTGTTTTTCAAACAATTATCAATAGATTTATTACATTTAAATTTTTTTGTCCTTGAAAGTTATTTGAATACATTTATTACATTTAAGTTATACTTGTGTTTTGGGTGATTGTTTAATACATATATTACATGTAAATTGTATTTATGTCCTTGGGTAATCTTTCAATACATTTATTACATTTAAATTGTATTTGCGTCCTGGGGTGATCTTTGAATGCATTTATTACATTTAAATTATTTTTGTGTCCTTGGTTGATCTTTTAAACATTCATTACACATAAATGATATTTGTGTCCTTAAGTTAATTTTCAACACATTTATTACATTTAAACTATATTTGTGTCCTTGGGTGATCTTTCAATACATTTATTACATTTAAATTATATTTGTGGTATTCGAAGATCTATCAATACATTTCTTTATTTAAATTGTATTTGTGTCCTTGGATGATCTTTAAATACATTCATCACATTTAAATTAAATTTATGTGCTTGGATCATCTTTCATTACATTTTTTACATTTAAATTATATTTGTGTTATTCGAAGATCTATCAATACAGTTCATCATTTAAATTGTATTTGTGTCCTTGGATAATATATCAATAAATTTATTACATTTAATTTGTATTTGTGTTTCTTGGTGATCTTTCAATACATTTATTACACTTAAATTATATTTGTGTTATTCGATGATCTTTTAATTTATTTTATCAGTTAAATTGTGTTTGTGTTTTTAGATAATCTTTCAATACGTTTATTAAATTTGAATTGCATTTGTGTCCTTGGGTGATCTATCAATACATTTATTAAATTTAAATGTTTTTTGTTTTGGAAGTTCTTTGAATACATTTATTACATATAATTTGTATTTGTGTCGTTGGGTGATTTTCCAATACATTTACTACATTTAAATTATATTTGTGTTCTTAGAAGATAGTTCAATATATTTATTACATTTAAATTGTATTTGTGTTCTTGGAATATCATTCAATGCAATCATTACATATAAATTGTATTTACGTCTTTGGGTGATCTATCAAAACAGTTATTACATTTAAATAGTATTTGTGTCCTTGGGTGATTTTTCAATACATTTATCACATATAAATTATATTTGTGTGCTGGGATAATTTTTTAATAAATTTAATACATTTAAGTTATTTTTGTGTCTTTGGGTGATCTTTCAGTACATTAATTACATTTAAAGTATGCTTGTGTTTTTGGAAGATAATTCAATATATTTATGTCATTTGAATTGTATTTGTGTTCCTGGAAGATCATTCAATGCAATTATTACATTTAAATTGTATTTGCGTCTTTGGGTGATCTTTCACTACATTTATAACATTTAAATTCTATTTGCGTCGTTGAGTGATCTTTCAATACATTTTTTACATTTAAATTATATTTGTGCTATTCGAAGATCTTTTAATATATTTATTAAATTTGAATTGTATTTGGTCTTTGGGTGGTCTATCAATACATTTATTACATTTAACTGTTTTTTGTTCTTGGAAGTTCTTTGAATACATTTATTACATTTTTATTATATTTGTGTCCTTGGATGATCTTTCCATACATTTATTACATTTAAATTATATTTGTGTTATTCGAAGATCTATCAGTACATTTCATCATTTAAATTGTATTTGTGTCCTTGGATGATCTTTCAATACATTTATTACATTTAAATTGTATTTTTGTCCTTGGGTGAGCTTTCAATATATTTATTACATCTAAATTATATTTGTGTTCTTAGTTGTTCTTGCAACATAACACAAGAAAATGTACAATTTTTTTGTTTATCATTACGACATATTGGGAACATTGACACTGTTTCATGATATTTGAAGTGAAAATATATTTCTGATGACAGTTTTTATAAGAACTAGGACACTTGTTTTCTAAAATAAATATCAGTCTTAATCAAATCGTCTGACGAGACATTAGTGACTGTTTAATTTTGAGTTATCTACTGTATTGTTTTTTCATCGAACTCTGTTGATATATGACGCAATCACTGAAAGCATCGTTTACAGAAAGAACAAGTCTTATAGTAAAAACTGAATCGCAATTTCTGTAAGGGTGTAAGAAAAGGATATTTAATTAGCTATAATCATTAACATGTTGGCTTTCAATTTCTTTCTAAGTGGCTAGCCTGCCCTGATAGAAGTTTAATATTATTAATGTTTTTAATACTAGGTCTTAAAGCGTTAAAAATAACCTCTTTAACTAATCTCAAAGTAAACAGTTGTATATATTATGGTGATTTTGATCATATAAAATGCTGAATAATACTAATAATATCTATATATACATATATACGAGACAGCAAAACACAATGATACCTCGCTAATTTCGATCATGTTTTAAAATCCAACTAATTATGCCAAAATATCAGATAATATCACACATACAGAAGGACAGAGAAATAAACTTAGGGTGCAAATTACATTATAATAATGATAAAATTTATCCTAATTCAAAGAGATATCTGAACAACACGACGTGCTCAAACCGTGGGGATACACCATCTATTCGATTTAACCTCTACTCGTAAGCTTCACATGAAAATAAAACTAGAACTACGAAACTACAGGCAGACATAGATGTTCATATCCACACTGTCTCATGTTTTACCTACCATTTCCCAATTATAATCACGTGTGAAAAAGTTATTTCTACTGATAATGGAAAAATTAAAAATACTGACCACTGGCTTAATAAGTGACCTCCTGAGCTTGACATTCTAGCTCCTGTAATGTGTAATAATAGCTTATTAAGTTTTTTAAATTTATAAGTTAGTCACTAACACAAATGAAAAGTGAAGAGAAACTAACATTTCTGACCACCCCTGGTTTCATACCAATTTACCTATCTCGATAATGATGAGACTGAACATTTGAATTTGGTTTCTAGAATTCAGATAATGTAGTACATAGCCCGCTTTCTATAAGGTTGAAGTTGATAATGTAATACTTTCTCTGCTTTCTATAAGGTTGAAGTTGATAATGTAATACTTTCTCTGCTTTCTATAAGGTTGAAGTTGATAATGTAATACTTTCTCTGCTTTCTATAACGTAGAATCTTATAATGTAATATATCACCCACCTTCTATAACGTAGAATCTTATAATGTAATACATCACCCACCTTCTATAACGTAGAATCTTATAATGTGGTACAACACCCACTTCATATAACGCACAATCGTTACTGACCAATGTTAAAAAATTCAGCCAAATATGACACTCTAACACTTGGTAAGTCGATTCATTTTTCTTTTTCAGCTACCAAGCTTTGAAAATTATGTTTCTCTGTGTCAGGTGTATCCTCTTTCGACTGCCACCGTTATTATATCCTTTAAAGAATGGATCAAATACAATCTTTGGTAAAAACACTGCTGCTGGACAGCCCCCCACTTCTGTTGTGATATTCCTTCCACAGTCACAGAAACCCCTTCTCTTACCATCTTGTAAACTTACAGTTCTTTATTTAAAGGAATCAATTCATCAACTAACACATCACGTAATCTGTTCATTTATATATGAATAAACAGTGAGCAGTCACTGAATATATTTAGATATTAATATCATACCTGGCAACAAATCTGTATGGCTAATTTATTTCTTATCAACTGCTAGTTATAATCTATGACGTCTCATCTTCTATTAGAGTTCCGTCCAAAAGTCTATATAACATTATAATAAGCTAATTAAAAGGATGTATTGATAAAAACCAAATATTTAAAATCAATGAAACTGTTAAACGTTTTCAGATATTCTAAATCAGTTCTGTAAATTGTTAAACTATAGTGAGGAAGCAAGAAGTGAAACCGAAATTCAACAAACAAACGAGAGAGAAAATGCAGTCAGTAATGAAGTATCTAAAGTACGTTCGTTACGGATATTTTGTATATTTCAGAATCTAAATATATTTATAATTCCTAAATGTTCAAAACAATAGAAATCTTGTAAATTATAAAATCGCATAAAGAACTATAGCTTTAATCGTAACTTGGAGAGAACTCAAACAACGTTTTGTCTAACGTTAAAGAAGATGGATCGAACAACCACGTACATAACAGCATGTTTAAAAGGCATCAAAAACAACCACGTACATAACAGCGTGTTTAAAAGGCATCAAAAACAACCACGTACATAACAGCGTGTTTAAAAGGCATCAAGAACAACCACGTACATAACAGCGTGTTTAAAAGGCATCAAATAATCAACGAAGACACTAAAGTTCAACTGTTTAACAAATAAAGTCGTGAAATTCTTGAAATTATTTTAACCAGGATTAAAGTAAATTAACTTATAAACATTTTTCACCTTTTTATTAGCTATATTTATTTGTGTCAGTAATACCAAACATGGGGCGAGCATATAACCCATTCTCGGTCATGAAAATCCAAAACAAAAGCTTCTATCTGTTAATACGGGGACCGATTTTTCACACTATGTTTACTCTATAACTCAGTCAAAAATGATCGGATTTTGATTACATTTGTTGGACGTGTGTAGCATGTTATTCTTCATTCTTCTGTCAAAAAAGGCCCGTGTTCCTTTATAAGGAGAGGCATTCGGACATATGTATATATATGTTTCAACAGCCAAATATGTTGCCGTCATACCAAACATAATCGCCTTTTCAGCCGTGGAGACGTTATAATGTGACGGTCAATCCCACTATTCGTTGGTAAAAGAGTATCCCAAGAGTTGGCGGTGGGTGGTGATGACTAGCTGCCTTCCTTCTAGTCTTACACTGCTAAATTAGGGACGACTAGTGCAGATAGCCCTCGTGTAGCTTTGCACGAAATTCAAAACAAACAAACAAACCAAATATGTTCAACTCTGTGAGGCATAGATTTGCCCTCTACCAAGTGTGCTTATTGTTGTATTTGCAATCCATGGATGTTTTATTTTAATCTGAATTTTAAAATATTTTTAAGTTGGACCATTTTATTAAATTTCTTCACATTCCCACCCGTTTGGCTAACGTGAGTATATTTGATATTCAAAAAAATCTGAAATTTTGAGGTATTTCATCTCGACTAAAACGTATTACAAACCCACAATTAGGATCAGACTATTGTGTTCGCTATGACCTTTAACAAAATATAGTTGGAAAGCTATTAACTTACTTTTTTTTTCTGAAAACCCATAATGGGCATGTTAAGAAATAAAGCGTCAAGAATACTGAATCATAACGCTCCATTAAACCTTCTAATCTACGTTGATTCACGAAATTCGACATCACGTTTCATGGAACACATTAAACTTTTCGTCAATTTGTTGTTATGAGATGTTCATCACTGTTGCGGTTATTGCACACAATTTACAACTATGGAAATCTTTATTTGCATACTACGAGCTCGGTTTCACAAAGATAATTCAACTGCAAGTGTAGATTATTATAATATGCAAACTCTTCGAAATAGAATACTCGGTGACCCAAAGATAATTCAATTACACCTATAGATCATTATAATATACAATCTCTTTGAAATATGATACTCAAGTTAAAATCAGCGATGGCGTGAAAAGTTTCTATTTTTAGGTCAACTGCGAGATTCTCTTATGCGCGTACTCTCTCCATGCGTACGTTTCTTTTTATTTATTTTTATAGGTTTTAGTCTGTTTGTTTGTCTCTTTCTTACATACATGTACATCTATCGTACTTTATGTCTACCAGGTGTTGAAGGGTGTCTAGCATTCTTTGGTTAACGTTCTGGAAGATAAATACAGCAAAAAGTTTACATAGCAATGCATTAAGATTATTTGAAACAATGTAAACATCTGTGGTAGTTAAAAATATGGTTCCGTTTCTTCGTGAGCACACAAAAAAGACATCAGTAAAAGTGTCGAGAACTCTAATACTCCGAAATCCTAGTTAAGTCAATCCAGTTTTTTGTTATCACTTCACAAACTCTCTTTGAAATAACATTTTCATGTAGGTTTACTTCCTAAAACAAATCATATTCGGTGCTATTTTAATGCCTCTAAAAGCTACTTGGATATTAAAGTTTAGATTCACAGAAACGATAGCTTTTGTTTACATTTTCCTAATCGCGTGCTTTATTTTAAATCTTTAAATAAGTAGCTGGTTTTAACTAAATAAAACTCATTAGATACTGTTTGTACTTAGAAAAGTTTAATCATCTATATGATAGCTATAAGCATATTATTTCTATCTGCATTGTTACATTCAGTCAGTGTTCTAAACTGCTGGTTCTTCATTTCAACCATAAAATGGGCACAAAATCTGTCATAAAAATATAACTGCTAAAATCATTGTAAATAGTTCAGTTTATCTGGAAAATACAAGTTGTTAACGTGGAATACAATATTTTTGTTTTTGCAGTATGCTGTTTAATTGTGTGGTGTTTCGTTCATGGGGAAGTGTTTTTATTCCTAAAAAAAAAGTTGAGAGTGTTCTTGTGTAAAAAAGATTTCTTGGAAGTAAGAAGCATAATTTGTTGTTGAAAAGTGTAGTCCGTTGTTGGGAGTTAGTCTCATGATGAGGACTATAGTCTGTTGTTAGGAGTATACTTTGTTGTTGTGAATTAGTCTGATGATGATGACTATAGTCTGTTGTTAGGAGTATACTTTGTTGTTGTGAGTTAGTCTGATGATGAGGACTATAGTCTGTTGTTAGGAGTATACTTTGTTGTTGTGAGTTAGTCTGATGATGAGGACTATAGTCTGTTGTTAGGAGTATACTTTGTTGTTGTGAGTTAGTCTGATGATGAGGACTATAGTCTGTTGTTAGGAGTATATTTTGTTGTTGTGAATTAGTCTGATGATGAGGACTATAGTCTGTTGTTAGGAGTATACTTTGTTGTTGTGAGTTAGTCTGATGATGAGGACTATAGTCTGTTGTTAGGAGTATACTTTGTTGTTGTGAATTAGTCTGATGATGAGGACTATAGTCTGTTGTTAGGAGTATACTTTGTTGTTGTGAATTAGTCTGATGATGAGGACTATAGTCTGTTGTTAGGAGTATACTTTGTTGTTGTGAATTAGTCTGATGATGAGGACTATAGTCTGTTGTTAGGAGTATACTTTGTTGTTGTGAGTTAGTCTGATGATGAGGACTATAGTCCGTTGTTGGGAGTATACTTTGTTATTGTGAATTAGTCTAATGATGAGGACTATAGTCTGTTGTTAGGAGTATACTTTGTTGTTGTGAGTTAGTCTGATGATGAGGACTATAGTCTGTTGTCAGGAGTATACTTTGTTGTTGTGAATTAGTCTAATGATGAGGACTATAGTCTGTTGTTAGGAGTATACTTTGTTGTTGTGAGTTAGTCTGATGATGAGGACTATAGTCTGTTGTCAGGAGTATACTTTGTTGTTGTGAATTAGTCTAATGATGAGGACTATAGTCTGTTGTTAGGAGTATACTTTGTTGTTGTGAGTTAGTCTGATGATGAGGACTATAGTCTGTTGTCAGGAGTATACTTTGTTATTGTGAATTAGTCTGATGATGAGGACTATAGTCTGTTGTTAGGAGTATACTTTGTTGTTGTGAGTTAGTCTGATGATGAGGACTATAGTCTGTTGTTAGGAGTATACTTTGTTGTTGTGAGTTAGTCTGATGATGAGGACTATAGTCTGTTGTCAGGAGTATACTTTGTTGTTGTGAGTTAGTCTGATGATGAGGACTATAGTCTGTTGTTAGGAGTATACTTTGTTGTTGTGAGTTAGTCTGATGATGAGGACTATAGTCTGTTGTTAGGAGTATACTTTGTTGTTGTGAGTTAGTCTGATGATGAGGACTATAGTCTGTTGTTAGGAGTATACTTTGTTGTTGTGAGTTAGTCTGATGATGAGGACTATAGTCTGTTGTCAGGAGTATACTTTGTTGTTGTGAATTAGTCTAATGATGAGGACTATAGTCTGTTGTTAGGAGTATACTTTGTTGTTGTGAGTTAGTCTGATGATGAGGACTATAGTCTGTTGTTAGGAGTATACTTTGTTGTTGTGAGTTAGTCTGATGATGAGGACTATAGTCTGTTGTTAGGAGTATACTTTGTTGTTGTGAGTTAGTCTGATGATGAGGACTATAGTCTGTTGTCAGGAGTATACTTTGTTGTTGTGAGTTAGTCTGATGATGAGGACTATAGTCTGTTGTTAGGAGTATACTTTGTTGTTGTGAGTTAGTCTGATGATGAGGACTATAGTCTGTTGTTAGAGTATACTTTGTTGTTGTGAGTTAGTCTGATGATGAGGACTATAGTCTGTTGTTAGGAGTATACTTTGTTGTTGTGAGTTAGTCTGATGATGAGGACTATAGTCTGTTGTTAGGAGTATACTTTGTTGTTGTGAGTTAGTCTGATGATGAGGACTATAGTCTGTTGTTAGGAGTATACTTTGTTGTTGTGAGTTAGTCTGATGATGAGGACTATAGTCTGTTGTTAGGAGTATACTTTGTTGTTGTGAGTTAGTCTGATGAGGACTATAGTCTGTTGTTAGAGTATACTTTGTTGTTGTGAGTTAGTCTGATGATGAGGACTATAGTCCGTTGTTGGGAGTATACTTTGTTGTGTGAATTAGTCTAATGATGAGGACTATAGTCTGTTGTTAGGAGTATACTTTGTTGTTGTGAGTTAGTCTGATGATGAGGACTATAGTCTGTTGTTAGGAGTATACTTTGTTGTTGTGAGTTAGTCTGATGATGAGGACTATAGTCTGTTGTTAGGAGTATACTTTGTTGTTGTGAGTTAGTCTGATGATGAGGACTATAGTCTGTTGTTAGGAGTATACTTTGTTGTTGTGAGTTAGTCTGATGATGAGGACTATAGTCTGTTGTCAGGAGTATACTTTGTTGTTGTGAGTTAGTCTGATGATGAGGACTATAGTCTGTTGTTAGGAGTATACTTTGTTGTTGTGAGTTAGTCTGATGATGAGGACTATAGTCTGTTGTTAGGAGTATACTTTGTTGTTGTGAGTTAGTCTGATGATGAGGACTATAGTCTGTTGTTAGGAGTATACTTTGTTGTTGTGAGTTAGTCTGATGATGAGGACTATAGTCTGTTGTTAGGAGTATACTTTGTTGTTGTGAGTTAGTCTGATGATGAGGACTATAGTCTGTTGTTAGGAGTATACTTTGTTGTTGTGAGTTAGTCTGATGATGAGGACTATAGTCTGTTGTTAGGAGTATACTTTGTTGTTGTGAGTTAGTCTGATGAGGACTATAGTCTGTTGTTAGGAGTATACTTTGTTGTTGTGAGTTAGTCTGATGATGAGGACTATAGTCCGTTGTTGGGAGTATACTTTGTTATTGTGAATTAGTCTAATGATGAGGACTATAGTCTGTTGTTAGGAGTATACTTTGTTGTTGTGAGTTAGTCTGATGATGAGGACTATAGTCTGTTGTTAGGAGTATACTTTGTTGTTGTGAGTTAGTCTGATGATGAGGACTGTAGTCTGTTGTTAGGAGTATACTTTGTTGTTGTGAGTTAGTCTGATGATGAGGACTATAGTCTGTTGTTAGGAGTATACTTTGTTGTTGTGAGTTAGTCTGATGATGAGGACTATAGTCCGTTGTTGGGAGTATACTTTGTTATTGTGAATTAGTCTAATGATGAGGACTATAGTCTGTTGTTAGGAGTATACTTTGTTGTTGTGAGTTAGTCTGATGATGAGGACTATAGTCTGTTGTCAGGAGTATACTTTGTTGTTGTGAATTAGTCTAATGATGAGGACTATAGTCTGTTGTTAGGAGTATACTTTGTTGTTGTGAGTTAGTCTGATGATGAGGACTATAGTCTGATGTCAGGAGTATACTTTGTTATTGTGAATTAGTCTGATGATGAGGACTATAGTCTGTTGTTAGGAGTATACTTTGTTGTTGTGAGTTAGTCTGATGATGAGGACTATAGTCTCTTGTTAGGAGTATACTTTGTTGTTGTGAGTTAGTCTGATGATCAGGACTATAGTCTGTTGTTAGGAGTATACTTTGTTGTTGTGAGTTAGTCTGATGATGAGGACTATAGTCTGTTGTTAGGAGTATACTTTGTTGTTGTGAGTTAATCTGATGATGAGGACTATAGTCTGTTGTTAGGAGTATACTTTGTTGTTGTGAGTTAGTCTGATGATGAGGACTATAGTCTGTTGTTAGGAGTATACTTTGTTGTTGTGAGTTAGTCTGATGATGAGGACTATAGTCTGTTGTTAGGAGTATACTTTGTTGTTGTGAGTTAGTCTGATGATGAGGACTATAGTCTGTTGTCAGGAGTATACTTTGTTGTTGTGAGTTAGTCTGATGATGAGGACTATAGTCTGTTGTTAGGAGTATACTTTGTTGTTGTGAGTTAGTCTGATGATGAGGACTATAGTCTGTTGTTAGGAGTATACTTTGTTGTTGTGAGTTAGTCTGATGATGAGGACTATAGTCTGTTGTTAGGAGTATACTTTGTTGTTGTGAGTTAGTCTGATGATGAGGACTATAGTCTGTTGTTAGGAGTATACTTTGTTGTTGTGAGTTAGTCTGATGATGAGGACTATAGTCTGTTGTTAGGAGTATACTTTGTTGTTGTGAGTTAGTCTGATGATGAGGACTATAGTCTGTTGTCAGGAGTATACTTTGTTGTTGTGAGTTAGTCTGATGATGAGGACTATAGTCTGTTGTTAGGAGTATACTTTGTTGTTGTGAGTTAGTCTGATGATGAGGACTATAGTCTGTTGTTAGGAGTATACTTTGTTGTTGTGAGTTAGTCTGATGATGAGGACTATAGTCTGTTGTTAGGAGTATACTTTGTTGTTGTGAGTTAGTCTGATGATGAGGACTATAGTCTGTTGTTAGGAGTATACTTTGTTGTTGTGAGTTAGTCTGATGATGAGGACTATAGTCTGTTGTCAGGAGTATACTTTGTTGTTGTGAGTTAGTCTGATGATGAGGACTATAGTCTGTTTTTAGGAGTATACTTTGTTGTTGTGAGTTAGTCTGATGATGAGGACTATAGTCTGTTGTTAGGAGTATACTTTGTTGTTGTGAGTTAGTCTGATGATGAGGACTATAGTCTGTTGTTAGGAGTATACTTTGTTGTTGTGAGTTAGTCTGATGATGAGGACTATAGTCTGTTGTTAGGAGTATACTTTGTTGTTGTGAGTTAGTCTGATGATGAGGACTATAGCCCGTTGTTGGGAGTATACTTTGTTATTGTGAATTAGTCTGATGATGAGGACTATAGTCTGTTGTTGGGAGTATACTTTGTTGTTGTGAGTTAGTCTGATGATGAGGAGTATAGTCTGTTGTTAGGAGTATACTTTGTTGTTGTGAGTTAGTCTGATGATGAGGACTATAGTCTGTTGTTAGGAGTATACTTTGTTGTTGTGAGTTAGTCTGATGATGAGGACTATAGTCTGTTGTTAGAGTATACTTTGTTGTTGTGAGTTAGTCTGATGATGAGGACTATAGTCTGTTGTTAGGAGTATACTTTGTTGTTGTGAGTTAGTCTGATGATGAGGAGTATAGTCTGTTGTTAGGAGTATACTTTGTTGTTGTGAGTTAGTCTGATGATGAGGACTATAGTCTGTTGTTAGGAGTATACTTTGTTGTTGTGAGTTAGTCTGATGATGAGGACTATAGTCTGTTGTTAGGAGTATACTTTGTTGTTGTGAGTTAGTCTGATGATGAGGACTATAGTCTGTTGTTAGGAGTATACTTTGTTGTTGTGAGTTAGTCTGATGATGAGGACTATAGTCTGTTGTTAGGAGTATACTTTGTTGTTGTGAGTTAGTCTGATGATGAGGAGTATAGTCCGTTGTTAGGAGTATACTTTGTTGTTGTGAGTTAGTCTGATGATGAGGACTATAGTCTGTTGTTGGGAGTATACTTTGTTGTTGTGAGTTAGTCTGATGATGAGGACTATAGTCTGTTGTCGGGAGTATACTTTGTTGTTGTGAGTTAGTCTGATGATGAGGAGTATAGTCTGTTGTTAGGAGTATACTTTGTTGTTGTGAGTTAGTCTGATGATGAGGACTATAGTCTGTTGTTAGGAGTATACTTTGTTGTTGTGAGTTAGTCTGATGATGAGGACTATAGTCTGTTGTTAGGAGTATACTTTGTTGTTGTGAGTTAGTCTGATGATGAGGACTATAGTCTGTTGTTAGGAGTATACTTTGTTGTTGTGAGTTAGTCTGATGATGAGGACTATAGTCTGTTGTTAGGAGTATACTTTGTTGTTGTGAGTTAGTCTGATGATGAGGACTATAGTCTGTTGTTAGGAGTATACTTTGTTGTTGTGAGTTAGTCTGATGATGAGGACTATAGCCCGTTGTTGGGAGTATACTTTGTTATTGTGAATTAGTCTGATGATGAGGACTATAGTCTGTTGTTGGGAGTATACTTTGTTGTTGTGAGTTAGTCTGATGATGAGGAGTATAGTCTGTTGTTAGGAGTATACTTTGTTGTTGTGAGTTAGTCTGATGATGAGGACTATAGTCTGTTGTTAGGAGTATACTTTGTTGTTGTGAGTTAGTCTGATGATGAGGACTATAGTCTGTTGTTAGGAGTATACTTTGTTGTTGTGAGTTAGTCTGATGATGAGGACTATAGTCTGTTGTTAGGAGTATACTTTGTTGTTGTGAGTTAGTCTGATGATGAGGAGTATAGTCTGTTGTTAGGAGTATACTTTGTTGTTGTGAGTTAGTCTGATGATGAGGACTATAGTCTGTTGTTGGGAGTATACTTTGTTGTTGTGAGTTAGTCTGATGATGAGGACTATAGTCTGTTGTTGGGAGTATACTTTGTTGTTGTGAGTTAGTCTGATGATGAGGAGTATAGTCTGTTGTTAGGAGTATACTTTGTTGTTGTGAGTTAGTCTGATGATGAGGACTATAGTCTGTTGTTAGGAGTATACTTTGTTGTTGTGAGTTCGTCTGATGATGAGGACTATAGTCTGTTGTTAGGAGTATACTTTGTTGTTGTGAGTTAGTCTGATGATGAGGACTATAGTCTGTTGTTAGGAGTATACTTTGTTGTTGTGAGTTAGTCTGATGATGAGGACTATAGTCTGTTGTTAGGAGTATACTTTGTTGTTGTGAGTTAGTCTGATGATGAGGACTATAGTCTGTTGTCAGGAGTATACTTTGTTATTGTGAATTAGTCTAATGATGAGGACTATAGTCTGTTGTTAGGAGTATACCGCGTTGTTGTGAGTTAGTCTGATGATGAGGACTATAGTCTGTTGTTAGGAGTATACTTTGTGGTTGTGAGTTAGTCTGATGATGAGGACTATAGTCTGTTGTTAGGAGTATACTTTGTTGTTGTGAGTTAGTCTGATCATGAGGACTATAGTCTGTTGTTAGGAGTATACTTTGTTGTTGTGAGTTAGTCTGATGGTGAGGAGTATAGTCTGTTGTTAGGAGTATACTTTGTTGTTGTGAGTTAGTCTGATGATGAGGACTATAGTCTGTTGTTAGGAGTATAGTTTGTTGTTGTGAGTTAGTCTGATGAGGACTATAGTCTGTTTTTAAGAGTATACTTTGTTGTTGTGAGTTAGTCTGATGATGAGGACTATAGTCTGTTGTTAGGAGTATACTTTGTTGTTGTGAGTTAGTCTGATGATGAGGACTATAGTCTGTTGTCAGGAGTATACTTTGTTGTTGTGAGTTAGTCTGATGATGAGGACTATAGTCTGTTGTTAGGAGTATACTTTGTTGTTGTGAGTTAGTCTGATGATGAGGACTATAGTCTGTTGTCAGGAGTATACTTTGTTGTTGTGAGTTAGTCTGATGATGAGGACTATAGTCTGTTGTTAGGAGTATACTTTGTTGTTGTGAGTTAGTCTGATGATGAGGACTATAGTCTGTTGTTAGGAGTATACTTTGTTGTTGTGAGTTAGTCTGATTATGAGGACTATAGTCTGTTGTTAGGAGTATACTTTGTTGTTGTGAGTTAGTCTGATGATGAGGACTATAGTCTGTTGTTAGGAGTATACTTTGTTGTTGTGAGTTAGTCTGATGAGGACTATAGTCTGTTGTCAGGAGTATACTTTGTTGTTGTGAGTTAGTCTGATGATGAGGACTATAGTCTGTTGTCAGGAGTATACTTTGTTGTTGTGAGTTAGTCTGATGATGAGGACTATAGTCTGTTGTCAGGAGTATACTTTGTTGTTGTGAGTTAGTCTGATGATGAGGACTATAGTCTGTTGTTAGGAGTATACTTTGTTGTTGTGAGTTAGTCTGATGATGAGGACTATAGTCTGTTGTTAGGAGTATACTTTGTTGTTGTGAGTTAGTCTGATGAGGACTATATTCTGTTGTTAGGAGTATACTTTGTTGTTGTGAGTTAGTCTGATGATGAGGACTATAGTCTGTTGTTAGGAGTATACTTTGTTGTTGTGAGTTAGTCTGATGATGAGGACTATACTCTGTTGTTAGGAGTATACTTTGTTGTTGTGAGTTAGTCTGATGATGAGGACTATAGTCTGTTGTTAGGAGTATACTTTGTTGTTGTGAATTAGTCTGATGATGAGAACTATAGTCTGTTGTTAGGAGTATACTTTGTTGTTGTGAGTTAGTCTGATGATGAGGACTATAGTCTGTTGTTAGGAGTATACTTTGTTGTTGTGAGTTAGTCTGATGATGAGGACTATAGTCTGTTGTTAGGAGTATACTTTGTTGTTGTGAGTTAGTCTGATGATGAGGACTATACTCTGTTGTTAGGAGTATACTTTGTTGTTGTGAATTAGTCTGATGATGAGAACTATAGTCTGTTGTTAGGAGTATACTTTGTTGTTGTGAGTTAGTCTGATGATGAGGACTATAGTCTGTTGTTAGGAGTATACTTTGTTGTTGTGAGTTAGTCTGATGATGAGGACTATACTCTGTTGTTAGGAGTATACTTTGTTGTTGTGAGTTAGTCTGATGATGAGGACTATAGTCTGTTGTTAGGAGTATACTTTGTTGTTGTGAATTAGTCTGATGATGAGAACTATAGTTTGTTGTTAGGAGTATACTTTGTTGTTGTGAGTTAGTCTGATGATGAGGACTATAGTCTGTTGTTAGGAGTATACTTTGTTGTGAATTAGTCTGATGATGAGAACTATAGTCTGTTGTTAGGAGTATACTTTGTTGTTGTGAGTTAGTCTGATGATGAGGACTATAGTCTGCTGTTGAACAGTATAATATATAGTTACTAATATAAATAATATTTCTAATTAAACAAGGCATGTAGTGTGTTATAAAGAAGTGGACGACGTTTCGATTTTCAGTTGTGAAACTTTCATTAAGGGATACCGAAACCTTGTCTACTTCAACACTGTAGGCAGGATTAGGCCTTTAAAAACGTGGAATTTAGTATAGTCTGCATAACCTAAAACACCTTTTAAAAAAAAGAAATTTTCTGTTGTTGAAGAGAGGAACGTCAGACTAATCCGAATTATTTACTATTTTTAAGCTTGTCTGTTGTTGAGTGTAAAAGAAAGTGCTCGAAAAGTGTATTATGTTTGTAATTTATGAGCTCAGTCTGATGCTTAGAATTGTTGTCTGTTGTAAGAGAATACTGTTTATTTCTAGATGGACAGTCTATTGTTGGGGAGTACATTTTATTGTTGGAGAGTACAGACTATTGTTGGGGAGTACAGGCTATTGTTGAAGAATACAGTGTGTGAATTATTAGTACCATTTATATCCATCGAACTCTTTGAAAGGTATTGTTATTGGATTACATCCTTCTGGAACGTTTTTGGAGGTTGTTCCGAGCTGCTAGTGCAGACATTTATCCGATCATATCCAAAAACATCCTACACAAATGTAATCCATTAACAATGTCCATCAAGTACGCTTTCTTCTGACTGAACCATTTCTCAAGTAAGAACCAAATACTTTACATACTGCCGTTTGGAGTGTAGACAACTAATTAATCCCCAGTTACTCTATTATAAGACATCGTTGTGTCTTGTTAAAAGATTGCTCACGGTATATTGTAGAGAGGTTTAGCACACTTCTCTAATTTAAATCAAAGGAAGACGTTTTTGAAGAGAAGTTGTTCCTAACCCTAATCCAAAGTACTTGATGCATTGATTCAGAACTCATTGATTTTGTATATGTGCGTTTTTATCTCCAGCATTATATCTCAGGGTGTATTTTACGACACATCTATTGAGGATTTAGTAAAATAAATGTTCTTTATATGTTTCTTTTGGGCAACAAATTTATATTGGTTAAAAATTAAACACGTATTTTTACTATGAAACACCAAGACCTGTTTAATTCACTGTGGTATACTTACAATAAATAACACGATGACTGTATATTATCTGTATTTTACTAACATGAATACTTCATCCACATGTTACTTTCGTTATAACCATTAATGCAATAAATGATCACGTGTTTCAGCCTGAAGCCTAGTCATTGTAACGTTCACATATACAAGTCGTTCATCACTAAACATTCCTGGAGATTCACATTATTTTGCCTGTTTGTTTCTTAGTTGTAACTAACACCACCTTTTTGATTACCACGGTGTATAATAGAGTTATGGTTCTTCTCATCACTCGTCCAATTTGATTCAGTGTTAATATTTCTGTTTGTTATTTTCTCAACTAGCTAAAAGTAGAAGTACAATTTGACGGCAGTCCTTTGGTAATTCTCCATAACGTGTGAGACTAGGCATAGCCTAATGATTAGCGTACCGGGTGGCGGATCGAACGGTTTGAGGCGTCATGCTCTTGAACACGCTCTGCACTTTCAGATATGTTGTGTTATAGGAGTGGCAGGCAACTCTCTTCCTTTGATTTAAAAAACTGCACAAGGTCCTTTTAGCAGCGAGCGCCAACGCTTCTTTCTGTCTTCTTTTTGATCAGACGATTATATCTGAACCATCCGAATGCAAGGCCCGGCATGGCCAGGTGGTTAAGACGCTCGACGCGTAATCTGAGGGTCGCGGGTTCGAATCCCCGTCGCACTAAATATGTCTGCCCTTTCAGCCGCGGGGGCGTTATAAAGTGAGATCAATCCTACTATTCGCGCCTGTCGTGTGAAAGTGGGTTTTCTCGGGGTACTCCCGTTTCCCCCCACATCAAAATCTTCAGGCATTGGATTTCTAGATCCCAGCCCAGGCAACCTTTTTGCCAGACCCAGAATCGGGCCGTTTGATTTGATCTGAACTTGAATGAATTACATTCATGTTCACATCTACCCAACTTTTCTTTTCGAGACAGGTCCCGACCTTTCCTTCTTTCCACTGCCACCTTTGCCTCCACCCAAAGACCATTTAGTGAGACATTCCCACCCAAAAAGTCAAGAATAATAACGATAATTAATTTATTAAAATAATAATAATAATAAAAAAAAAACCACCACTTAATCCTAATAACAATCCACGAAAGGGGACGAAGAGGAACTACAAAGTTCCTGAACACCCCAGTTGGAGAGAGAACTCTTCGGATTTCTCTCTCTCTAAACTAAACCCCTGCCACGTTAGTTTAGTTTAGTTTAGTTTTAGTTTACTATCGCTGGTGAAAGAGTAGCCCAAAAGTTGGCGGTGGGTGGTGATGACTAGCTCCCTTCCTTCTAATCTTACACTACTAAATTAGGGACGGCTTTGCGCAAAATTCAAAGCAAAGAAACAAAAAAAATCTTTGCTATTCCATAATAACCCGAGGGACGGTTTAGTAGTCTTAGCATATAAGAATGTCTGTGTTTTTTCTTATACATTCCAAAGTAAACAGTTTTTAATGTCATTCAATATGCCTTAAAGCACACTGATAATCTGGGGATAACAAAAACATCACTGATGCTTATGTCGAATTGAAAATCCCCAAGTTTTACTAACCATGTCTTTTTTATAGCAGTGTTAGTTTAAGTACAGAAATACAGGGTGTTCGGAAAGTCACTATGCAGTTTTGTAATCATATTTTATTCAGTCTATTTCAAGCCAGCAACTGATAGCGGTGTTTAGAAACAAAATAATAAGGATCCAGGCCTGTATTGATGCCAACAGGGGTCACTTTTAACATTGTTTATAATTGTCATTCATATTTACCTCCTGTATTCTATATTGAAACATGCTTGTTAATAAATATATAAGTGCACAGTGACTTTCCGAACACCTTGTAGAATACTCAACCACCATATTAAAAACCTCTGATAACACTCGATGTTGTAACTATTATTATTATTGCTAAAAGGAAGTCTTGCTATGGACGTTAGAAAACAGTAAATTAACAAATTGACGAAATTTAAAAGACTGTTATAAAATTACTTTTGTTTGTTTGTTTTTGAATTTCGCACAAAGCTACTCGAGGACTATCTGTGCTAGCCGTCCCTAATTTAGCAGTGTAAGACTAGAGGGAAGGCAGCTAGTCATCACCACCCACCGCCAACTCTTAGGCTACTCTTTTACCAACGAATAGTGGGAGTGACCGTCCCATTATAACGCCCCCGCCGCTGAAAGGGCGAGTATGTTTAGCGCGACGGGGCTGCGAACCCGCGACCCTCAGATTAGGAGTCGCACGCCTTAACACGCTTGGCCATGCCGGGCCTAAAATTATTTTAAATTATGTGATTGATATGATTACAGAAATAAACAATAGATTCTGAAATGTTTACAGAAACCTAATAACATATAGAGCGGCATTCTTTAAATATAAAATATTTATCATTTAAAATATTTAAATATAAAATAATTATCAAATTACACCATGACGTCACATATATGTATATATAATACTCAAGGTTAATATCCAAGTGCTTTTTATCATAAACAGACCTTTTATACTACTAGAAGCAAAAGTACCCGTCCCCCGTAACGGAAAAGTTTAAGATAATCTATAAATTTAAATTGAGTTTTAAAAGTTTAGGTGTGTTGAGCTCTTGGCTTCACACAGCACCAGTGTTCTGAACTACCTATACTACCTACTGTGAAAAGTAATTGTTGAACAGTTCAGTCACACTACAAACCCCCCAGCATGCAGTAAATCTAGATTTTTATTATTTAAGTTACGTTACATTTTGAAATGTTAATAATAGTATGATTAATTTTCTAACAATTTAGTGTAGATTATTCTGTTGAGCTTTCCCTGCGTGCGCAGCTTTTCAAACGAGAGATAGACGAATGCTGCGACAGACATCAGGGTTCCCAATATATAAGACGATGCTTTTAGTATACTTAAGTGGATTATAACATTATTCACCATAGTAAATTTAGCACTAAAAAACACTATGTATTATTGGGCTTATAGGAACCAAGTTGTTATCACTTAGCTTCAGAAATACATTATTCCTCACTTTGTATTATTGTCCGTACCAACTTTTCTGTGTACTAACAAACTTGTAACTTTATCAAATTCATTCACGTTCAAGACCAATGCTGTGATTAGTGTGAATTCGCTATAAACTGTATAACAAAACAAGAAATGTGATGTGTAAATAAGAAACATCGAGATGTCTAATAACTAGCAGTAAAGATGGCAGAATAATGTAGTGTACATCGAGTATAAAATAGTACAAAATAACTAACACTATTCATATATCAAACTTCGCTACTTTCCACACATATGTGCAATACGTATATATATGTATATATGGTGTGCTATGGGTGTTTAATAGTAAACCTGGCTGTTCAACAATAAACTTATCTGTTTAACAATAAACTGGACAGTTTAACACTAAACCTAATTGTTCAACTACACACTTGACTGTTGGACAGTAAATTTGGAAAATTCAACAATAAATTTCACTGTTTAACAATAAACCTTGGTGTTCAACTATACACGTAACTGTTCGACAATAAACCTTGATGTTCAACTATAGAATTTAACTGTTTAAAATTAATCTGAATGTTTAACAATAAACCTGGACGCTCAACTATCCACGTGACTGTTTGACAATGAACCTTGGTTTCAACTATAGACATTTGATTGTTTAAAATTAATAAGTGTGTTCAACAATAAGCATAACTGTTACACAATAAACCTGAGTGTTTAACAATAAACTTGAAAAAGTCACGACTCGTATAGTTGTTTAATATTTCCCTAATTAATTCGAACATTTATAGGATTTCCTACAACAAGCCTCGCTGTCACACTTTACATCTAAGAAACCGATACTAAATTAATATAAATTTAATAAAGAGATGAGAAACCTTACTAATTTCACGCCTCATTTTGGACAATCCTTAAACATAGAATTTTTTTGTATTGGTATCATATTTTCTTTCAAATATTGTTTCAATTTTAATTAATTTTTCGGCTAGCCAGGATTTTCATTTTCTTTTAATTAGTACTGAAACAAGTTTCAAGTTAGATTTGTCTTCTAATTAGTCTTTGTTTCATTTGAGGGCCCGGTATGGCCAAGCGTGTTAAGGCGTGCGACTCGTAATCTGAGGGTCGCGGGTTCGCAAATCCGTTGCACCAAACATGCTCGCCCTTTCACCCGTGGGGGCGTTATAAAGTGACAGTCAATCCCACTATTCGTTGATAAAAGAGTAGCCCAAGAGTTGGCGGTGGGTGGTGATGACTAGCTGCCTTCCCTCTAATCTTACACTGCTAAATTAGGGACGGCTAGCACAGATAGCCCTCGAGTAGCTTTGTGCGAAATTCAAAAAAACACAAAAACAAAAAAACTGTTTGATTTGAACCTTCGTTTGATTAGCAGTCCCTCTATTGGGATTTTTGTTGTAGACACGTAAAGATTGGTTGTATTGTAATGGCATTATTTTTGTTGCGAACAAAATAAGAAATGTTTCTGTTGTACCTTTAACTCACATTTCACACCTAAAAAACAGTTGCAGTTTTTTTAGTTAAACTTGCTACAAACGGTAGAAATCATTTCAATTGTACTTATTACATACGCCTTTCACACAAATATTAGTAGCAATTGTATTGATTTTACCTGTTACACATCTTTGACACCTACAAACTTTGAAAACTATTGCATACTTACCACTCATCTTTGACACCTACAAACTTTGAAAACTATTGCAGTTGTACTTATCACTCATCTTTGACACCTATAAACCTTGAAAACTATTTGTTCCATTTGCGACACGAACCTTTGACTCCTTAAAATCGTGAAACATGTTTTAGGTATGCTCATCATACACCTTTCACACTCTAACGGTAAAATATTAGTTGTTCTTCCCAGATAGCCTTCTTTCGCCGGTGAGACAGTGGTAAATCTATGAATTTACAGAATTAGGGGCTCGGTTCTCTGTGATAGACACAGAAGACACCCGATGTAGCTATGCCATAACAAAACACAGATATATATCTTTCACATATATAAAAGACACAAAACGACTTTAGATGTGATTATTACACACCTACGAAATGAAAAATGTTTATTTCTACTTATGATACATTTTTGACACATATAAACAGCAACAACTGTTGTCGTTACACTTCTCACACCTCAGTCTCATCTACAAACGACAAAAACCACTCCAATAGCATTCGTCACAGATCTTTCACGTCTCTGAAGAGAAACAAACGTCAACTGAAGCGTATTGATGATGCAATGAAAAACAAGAGAGTATCCTGACTAGCCGCGGTAATTGAAGTTCTTTAAGGCAGAAACTGACTAAATTAATCTGTGAGACCTTTTTTAATGAGCTGTATTCTTGTGCGTCAGCAATACTAAGTGTGGGGCAGGCGTACACTCCATTCTCTTTTACTATTTATCAGAACCTCTACCAGCCCAACCTCAAACTAAAACTCTTGTAGGCAGGCTTAGAGTAAACTAATCTATGAGACCTTGGGCGTTCTCAAATACATCAGTTGAAAGGATTTAAGCTCCTGAGTCCAAAACTGTAATTAGATCGCAAATCGGTCAAACGATGGCAGAGCTATGAGTTAAAAGTTTGTACCTGAAAAAACAAACAAACTCAGAAGCGTTTGATGAGCCAGTATGCCGCGGCTGAAAAGAAACGAGAAAAATTCATGGCCCCTTTTACGCAACTTATGCGTAGCAATATTTAAGATTTAAACATTCAGCTGAAAGTAATTTCTAATGCGTTCAGTGCAAAACAAGATATCACCAAAACATTTTATTAAACACAATCAAGTTCTTTTTGTTATAACATTTTCAATTGTTAGTAAAAGTGTGACAAGTCATTAAAAATCAAATATTTTAGCTTTTCTCATTCAATTAAATTTTCTTTCTCAGTGACATCGTAAAAGTTTTCCCAATAAAATCACATTTCTCATTAATTCAATGGTAAAAATATACCTTGCAACGCTCATGTATCTTTCATGTGTTTAATTAGAAACTAAGTCAGTCATAATTTAACTAATAAATAGTTTTTCGACATATATTTGGACCTTTTGTAACAAGTAATTAAATTAGACGGCGCTTCAAAGATCGTAATAAAAACCATAAGTTTTGATTTATAATTTCAACCAGAACATTAGTTGTTTGTTTTGAATTTAGTGCAAAACTACACAGGGGCTATTCTGCACCTAGTCGTCCATAAGTGTAAGGCTACAGGGAAAGCAGCTAGTCATTACCACCCATCGCCAACTCTTGGGCTACTCTTTAACCGACGACTAGTGGGAATGACCTTCACGTTATAACGGTTTAAAAGGCAACATGTTTAGTGAGACGGCGGAGATTCGGACCCGTGACCCTCAGAATGCGAGTCCAGCGCCCTAACCTCCTAGCCAAGTCGAACCGAATCTGTACTTAATTTGTTTGGTGGAGAGTACAAAGTTGTACAGTGAGCTATCAGTGTTGCGTCCACTGCAAGAATCGAACCCCGTATTTTATTATCTCTCGGGCTTTACGAGTTTAAGAAAGGCAATAGTGCAGTAGAAACTACATGAAACATTCAAGGTGTTTATGGTGCGGAGTCTCTCAATGAAAGAAAATGTCGAAGGTGGTTTCAGAAGTTCAGATCAGGTGACTACAGCTTAAGTGATGTGCCACATTCAGGTCGTCCTGTTGAGTTTAATGATGACTTGTTGCTGGCTGCACTTGATGAAGATTGTGCTGTAACAGTTGAATGACTAACACAGAAGCTTAATTCAACCCACTAAACAGTTCACCGTCATCTGCAACAGCATGGAAAGATGTCAAAACTTGGAAAATGTGTCCTGTCCTTCATGATTTGACAGAAGCTGACCTTAGAGCAAGAGTGGACATTTGCGCTTCTCTGCACTTTCATGAATGTAACTCATCTTTTTTTGGTCAGGTTAGAGATTGAAGTTGAAAAATGGATACATTATAAAAATGTTAAGCGCCGCAGACAATGGCTCAGTGCAGGTAAACTGGCTAAAGCACAGCCCAAAATAGATCTCCACCCTAGAAAAGCCTTGTTAAACGTTTGGTAGGATATTGTTGGTGTGATCCATTTCGAGTTGTTACCACTCAATGTAACGATTACATGAGACTTCTATTGTCAACAGTTGAGAGCTTGAATGTTTCACTGAATGAAAATAAACCAACTTTGATCAATCGTAAAGATGTCGTGTTACACCAGGATAATGCACAACCACATACAGCAAGGATCACATCTACAAAGATTGAAGAGCTAGACTAGGAAAATCTTCCACATCCTCCTTATTCTCCAGACATTGCTCCATCTGATTATCATCTATTCCAAAGTTTGCAGAAATATCTTGAAGGAAAAGAACTTGGAACACATGAAGATGTCAAAACTACCCTCCCTACATTCTTTTCCTCCAAACCTCAAGAATTTTATAGAAGTGACATTCAGAAGCTTGTGAATCATTGACAGGAAGTAATTAATAATAATGTAACATACATTAATGATTAAATAACATTAAAAGTTTTTGAAATACTTTCTCTTTCTCTGAACATAAAATCGGACATTACTTAAGGGATGACTTGATACATTATTTAAAAAGACAGCGGCGGATTTAATAAACATTTTCAAAAATATGACATAACTTTTAACATTATAAAAAGGTGGGACGGCTAGCTACCACCCTCCCTAAATCCACCACTGTAACGTAGATTAAAGCATATACGTTTTTAACCATGAATTTTACGAGTTGTTGATTTATTTGACTTATCAAAGCCTCAACCTATTAGCTCGATAGTTCGAACGAAATTATTAATTCAAATAACATTCGAATGATTAACCTCGGTTTTATGAGCTACTTGACTGCTTGTAAATAGTAGTAAAATCTAATATAACGAAAAAGAATCCGTATTTTATAATTACTTGCGACTTATTATAGATTTCATTGATTATAAATTCGTGCTACAGCTCAAACTCAATATGTAACAATGTCGCTGAGATTCATTGTTTAAAGTACTAACTGCTGTTAATATTTCTCTAGAATACTATGGTGCTCAAACTCATTGTTAAGTTAGTACCTTGTTTAAACACATAACTTAAAACACTATCGTACTTAAATTCACTCTTTAGAATACTACACTGCTTGAACGTCATATGTAATACAGGGTGTTCGGAAAGTCACTGTGCAGTTTTGTAATCATATTTTATCAAGTCTATTTCAAGCCAGCAACTGATAACGGTGTTAGAAACAAAATAAGAAGGATCCAAGCCTGTATTGATGCTAACAGGGGTCACTTTCAACATTGTTTATAATTGTCATTCATATTTACCTCTTGTATTCTATACTGAAACATGTCTGTTAATAAATATATAAGTACACAGTGACTTTCCGAACACCCTGTGTTATTCATGTTGTTTGTTCTGCGTGGTTTTAGTAACAAAAATATGTATTGCGTGGAAATTTAAAAAAAACACAACAACAATCGTACTTTATTGTGAAGCTAACTTGAGAAAAGGTCAATGAACTTTAATATTTCTCTGTCTTATTCTTCTGCATGTTTTTGGACGAACAGAAGTCCCCTTTTAGACATTTCTGTAAAAATTAAAAAAAAAACGTTAAAATTCTGGGTTTGATTTCTTTTATCTTTTTGATTACACTATGTAACACAAATTTTGTTCCTGGATAGTTTGTGTTATTTCTTAATTGCTTATGTTGTAAAAGTACAGAAAATGACCATTATTCCCTTCAAACTTTGCTTTTGTGACTTGCTTAACGAAATTTAGAAAGTAAACCTATTTTCTATGTAAAAACGGGCAAATTTGTACAATTTCATTTACATAAGGTCTGAATAAAACAACATATGAATCAAGATTTACATGTATTTATACTAAAGTTATACAAAAATGTTTAGAAGTGAGTAGTTTTTCGAGATTTGTGACTGTAATGTAAATCACTTTCACGTATCAGCCCCCAAATATAGTCTCCCATCATGTTTTCGTTATACGTTCCCAGGTCACAAAAGCAAAGTTTTGAAGAGAAAAATTGTTGTTTTTTTCAATTACTTTAGGCATAAGCAATTGGGAAATAACACTTTCTGTCCAGGAACAAGAAAAAGTAAACATTTTGTTACATAGTGTTATGTAAATGCCTGACCGTCTATTTTTTACGCTCTGTATATCCTGAACGGTTAATCGTGGAATAAAAGTGTATGTCAAAATGCTTATTTTCAAGAATACATTACATAAGAGTCTTATGTTCTTTTTGTAATTCTTAAAATTTCATATCGACCTCGATCCATCAGTCTTCGTGTGCACTGAACATTCTGAGTAAAAATGTATTAAGAACATAAATGTTTATTTTTGTGAGGGAATTTCGTCTGATTGAAAGAAATGTTTCGAATATAGGAGCACGAACATGGACAACACACGAAGAGAATGGAGTGTTTGAGAATATGTGTTTGTTGTTGTTCGATTTATGTCTTTTTTTTCAATGTCAGTATCATATACATGCATGATTTTATTTGTACCGTGTACAATAAATTAAACTGGATTGAATATCTACCATACGAGTTTTTGTAGAAATGAAAATTGTCCAAAAGAGCTAATTTCCATAGCGGTCTTTCCTTGCGTTAAGCAAAATGTCTGGTTAGGGTGCTTGACTCGCAATCTTACACTAAATGTTGGTCCCGCATGGCCAGATGGTTAGGGCGTGCGATTCGAAATTTGAGGGTCCCGGGTTCGAGTTCCACCAAATATGCTTGCCTTTTGAGCCATGGAGGTGTTATAAAGTGACTGTCAATCCCACTATTCGTTGGTAGAAGAGTAGCTCAAGAGTTTTGCGGTGGGTGGTGGTGACTAGCTGCATTTCCTCTAGTCTTCCACTGCCAAATTAGGGACGGCTAGCGCAGACAGACTTCATGGAGCTTGACGCGAAATTCAAAAGAAGCAAACAAAAATCGATAAACTGGACTTGAGCACCTTATTGAGCTGGATATACCCATTGCATCGAAACCCAAATATTCTTAAAACAATACATTACAGTCAGCCGGCTTTGCTTAAAAACAAATGCAATGCAATTTTCCGTATTTAAGTAATACATGCAATGTAAAAGACAGTTGTAAACGGCCCGCTAGACAATCATATTGCATATACGCTATGATCCAATGAATTGGATTGATTGCACATCTCGTATTTATTCATTATTCTTTTTAGGTCATCTATTAATTTTTATTTAATGCCATATCAGAAATATCAGGGCGCCACGTGCTCTAAACAGCCAATGACGTACACTGGCAAAAACTACTCCCGAATAAAATAGCGATTGTATTTTTAATACTTACTTCATAAAAGTGTATCAGCGACACTTAATATAGAAATAATAGTTTAGAGATTGTGTGTCAACATTTATTAATTTAAAAATAATACTTTACTATTACATGAAGTAAACTTATTAGTATTACAAAAATCTGATAACGCTTTAACTGTTACATAAATAAAGTGTCTCAGGTTTACCTAGTATATAACACTTTAAATGTTGCATAAGAAAGTGTTTGTTTGTTTTTGAATTCGCACAAAGCTACTCGAGGGCTATCTGTGCCAGCCGTCCCTAATTTTGTAGTGTAAGACTAGAGGGAAGGCAGCTAGTCATCACCACCCACCGCCAACTCTTGGGCTACTATTTTACCAACGAAAGTGGGATTGACCGTCACATTATAACGCCCCACGGCTGGAAGGGCGAGCATGTTTCGGCGCGACTCGGGCGCGAACCCGCGACCCTCAGATTACGAATTGCACGCCTTAACGCGCTAGGCCATGCATAAGAAAGTGTCTCAACATTAGCTAATAAATGACACTTTGAATTTTAAAAAAAGAAAGTATATTTTTCTCCTTCGCTACTGATTTCGGCCCGGCATGGCCAGGTTGGCTGAGGTACTCGACTCGTAATTCACTCCAAACAAGCTCCGCCATTCAGCAGTGGGAGTGTTATAATGTGACGATCAATCTCACTATTGTTTGGTAAAAGAGTAGCTCAAGAGTTGGCGGTGGGTGGTAATGACTAGCTGCCTTCCCTCTTGTCTTACGCTGCTAAATTAGGGACGGCTAGCACAGATAGCCCTCGAGTAGCTTTGTGCGAAATTCAAACAAACAATCTACCATAATAATTCACCCGTTGTGTGTGTGTAAAACGTCAATAATTTAACCATTGTGTGTATAAAACATCTCAATAATTTAACCATTGTGTGTGTGTGTGTGTGTAAAACGTCAATAATTTAACCATTGTGTGTATAAAACATCTCAATAATTTAACCATTGTGTGTATAAAACATCTCAATAATTTAACCATTGTGTGTGTAAAACATGTCAATAATTTAACCGTTGTGTGTGTGTGTAAAACATCTCAGTAATTCACCCGTTGTGTGTATAAAACATCTCAATAATTTAACCGTTGTGTGTATAAAACATATCAGTAATTCACCCGTTGTGTGTATAAAACATCTCAGTAATTCACCCGTTGTGTGTGTAAAACATCTCAGTAATTCACCCGTTGTGTGTATAAAACATCTCAATAATTCACCTGTTGTGTGTATAAAACATCTCAATAATTTAACCATTGTGTGTATAAGACATCTCAGTAATTCACCCGTTGTGTGTAAAAAACATATCAATAATTCACCCGTTGTGTGTATAAAACATCTCAATAATTTAACCGTTGTGTGTGTAAAACATCTCAGTAATTCACCCGTTGTGTGTATAAAACATCTCAATAATTTAACCGTTGTGTGTATAAGACATCTCAGTAATTCACCCGTTGTGTGTATAAAACATATCAATAATTCACCCGTTGTGTGTATAAAACATCTCAATAATTTAACCGTTGTGTGTATAAAACATCTCAATAATTTAACCGTTGTGTGTATAAAACATCTCAATAATTCACCTGTTGTGTGTATAAAACATCTCAATAATTTTACCGTTGTGTGTATAAGACATCTCAGTAATTCACCCGTTGTGTGTATAAAACATATCAATAATTCACCCGTTGTGTGTATAAAACATCTCAATAATTTAACCGTTGTGTGTGTAAAACATCTCAGTAATTCACCCGTTGTGTGTATAAAACATCTCAGTAATTCACCCGTTGTGTGTGTAAAACATGTCAATAATTTAACCGTTGTGTGTGTGTGTAAAACATCTCAGTAATTCACCCGTTGTGTGTGTAAAATATGTCAATAATTTAACCGTTGTGTGTGTAAAACATCTCAGTAATTCACCCGTTGTGTGTGTAAAACATGTCAATAATTTAACCGTTGTGTGTGTGTGTAAAACATCTCAGTAATTCACCCGTTGTGTGTGTAAAATATGTCAATAATTTAACCGTTGTGTGTGTGTGTAAAACATCTCAGTAATTCACCCGTTGTGTGTATAAAACATCTCAATAATTTAACCGTTGTGTGTATAAAACATCTCAATAATTTAACCGTTGTGTGTATAAAACATCTCAGTAATTCACCCGTTGTGTGTGTAAAACATGTCAATAATTTAACCGTTGTGTGTGTGTGTAAAACATCTCAGTAATTCACCCGTTGTGTGTGTAAAATATGTCAATAATTTAACCGTTGTGTGTATAAAACATCTCAGTAATTCACCCGTTGTGTGTATAAAACATCTCAATAATTTAACCATTGTGTGTATAAAACATCTCAATAATTTAACCATTGTGTGTGTGTGTGTGTGTAAAACGTCAATAATTTAACCATTGTGTGTATAAAACATCTCAATAATTTAACCATTGTGTGTATAAAACATCTCAATAATTTAACCATTGTGTGTGTAAAACATGTCAATAATTTAACCGTTGTGTGTGTGTGTAAAACATCTCAGTAATTCACCCGTTGTGTGTATAAAACATCTCAGTAATTCACCCGTTGTGTGTATAAAACATCTCAGTAATTCACCCGTTGTGTGTATAAAACATCTCAATAATTTAACCATTGTGTGTATAAAACATCTCAGTAATTCACCCGTTGTGTGTGTAAAACATGTCAATAATTTAACCGTTGTGTGTGTGTGTAAAACATCTCAGTAATTCACCCGTTGTGTGTATAAAACATCTCAGTAATTCACCCGTTGTGTGTATAAAACATCTCAGTAATTCACCCGTTGTGTGTATAAAACATCTCAATAATTTAACCATTGTGTGTATAAAACATCTCGGTAATTCACCCGTTGTGTGTATAAAACATCTCAATAATTCACCCGTTGTGTGTATAAAACATCTCAATAATTTTACCGTTGTGTGTATAAAACATCTCAATAATTCACCCGTTGTGTGTATAAAACATCTCAGTAATTCACCCGTTGTGTGTATAAAACATCTCAGTAATGCACCCGTTGTGTGTATAAAACATCTCAATAATTTAACCGTTGTGTGTATAAAACATCTCAGTAATTCACCCGTTGTGTGTTTAAAACATGTCAATAATTTAACCGTTGTGTGTGTGTGTAAAACATCTCAGTAATTCATCCGTTGTGTGTGTAAAACATGTCAATAATTTAACCATTGTGTGTGTAAAACATGTCAATAATTTAACCGTTGTGTGTGTGTCTTTGAAACATCTCAATAATCTCCCTATTATGTGTGTGAAACGTGTGATCTAATGAAGTTACCTAAGTTGTTATTTTTTTAAGCTTCGCTGAAGATTTATAATACAAAGTGTCCTAAATAGCCCGTCGTGCATTAGATTTACTTTAGAAACACTGTGTAATTTCTCACTTTATCGATCAATGATTAACGTCTCCTTTTGGAAAGACACTATATTGGTTTAGATGATGTAACCAATCGAGGCTGTGAACAAACTACACTCACTTGCAGGGTATCAGATCAAACTAGTACCTCAATTCCACTCGTATTTAATTAACTTTTCCTGTCATATTATTGAGTTTATTTTTCTTTCGATGGTGTTTTTGAGGCTCGTGAAAAACGAGAAGAATGCGATATACTTAACGCCAAACTCATCAAAGCGTTAGTTACGTAACTTTTAACAAGATATTTTGTGTAGGAATTTATATAAACCATGCACACAGCTTACGACAGAGAAAGGAATAACACCCTGTTATGAAAAACATCACAGATGCATTAGTGGATGTGTTTCCACAAGGCTCTTGAAATGTATTCTGTTTCAAAAATAAACAAGATCAAAATTAAGATCATAAATATTTTTATTTCTTGATTTTGAAGTTCATACGTCTTGCTGTGTTGTAGCCTACAAAATGTATAATTTTC
The DNA here is from genome assembly GCF_004210375.1 of Tachypleus tridentatus. Taxonomy (NCBI): domain Eukaryota; kingdom Metazoa; phylum Arthropoda; class Merostomata; order Xiphosura; family Limulidae; genus Tachypleus; species Tachypleus tridentatus. Next base: position 44,157,869 of record NC_134829.1, on the reverse strand, counting down.
TCATGATTCATAGCATGCGCACGTTTTACTGACGTCACGACAGTACAGCTTGTAACGTTAAGCGTCCCTTATGTGACATCATTTTAGTGTCCGCCGATTGACTGACAGACAATATACTATTGTAAGTGGTGAAAATAGGTAACACCTCGTGGAAGACAACACGAACTACTAAGAGTCTTATTTGAGAAAATTAAGTATTTCTTTACATTTTTTTGAGGTCTGATTATTCAAAAAGGGTTAAGACATGTAACAAATATTAATGTTCAGAGTACTTACGTATTGTTTAAGTTGATAACTACCACATAATATCAAGACATTCACAAAGCTTAAATGTCTTGATATCATCGACTCGTACTTTGTGTTTGAGCTCATGTTGTCGAATTTGTTCTAAGGAACATTGTAAGGAACGTATTTTGCGGAGTACATTTTGGAATATCTTTTGCATAGTTTCCATTATAATATATTCTTTAAAACGTTATATTTAATGTATTCCGTAGAGTGTAATATGATATGTCTTCTGTAGAATATGATATAGAATGTATTCTACAAAATTCGATATAAATGCGTTCTATATAATTTGATATGGACTGTTTTCCAGAACGTTTCAATAAATGTCGTCTGTAGAATATTATATGGATTGTCTTCTGCAGGATACGTTAGAATGTCTTCTACAGAATGTAATATGGAATGTATCATACTAAATGTAATATGGAATGTATTCTGCAGAATATGATATGGAATATATTGCATAGAATGTGATATAGAATGTATTTTGCAGAATATGATATGGAATATATTGCATAGAATGTGATATAGAATGTATTCTGCAGAATATGATATGGAATATATTGCATAGAATGTGATATAGAATGTATTTTGCAGAATATTATATGGAATATATTGCATAGAATGTGATATAGAATGTATTTTGCAGAATATGATAATTGCATAGTCTCAGTTAACAACACTGTAAGTTAACTTAGCTAGATTTTTAAAAAAATATATTTCTAAACATATATTTGTGACGTCAGTTGGAATTTAAAGTTACGATTTTTATTGGACAGCTAAATTTGACACATTTCATTCTCTCTTGTGTTTCTTAAATACATTATCGTTAGGTGAATCGTTACATTTCCATGGGTGAGCGTTTGTGAAGTCGGATCAAGACCGGATCTCAGTTCAATAGAGTTAATGAGTATACCCCAAGGTCCGGGAGAACGGAAAGCCTGCAGGGGTTCATCAAAAAGCGAAATCGGTCGATAAAGCGATTTCTAGATATTGATCGAAAAAGCAAGCTAAAGATGTTGATGCGAAAAATAATAAAACAGAAGGATTATTAGAACTATAGGAAGCGGCGCAAAACAAGTGCTCGAAAGAAGTAGGTAAAAAAATAATATTAAATATGAAAAGAATACAAGACTTCTAGTCTGAATGAATTGAAGGAACATTATTATAGCGAAGGAAAATAATGCAAAATTAATATAGTTTATGGAGTCATGTAAGTTTAATAGAATGTAGAAAATAGATACAAAAATACGAAAGTAATACAAAATTAAAAAGTACTGAAAAAGATGCGAAAGTATGTTACTGTAGGAAGCGATAAATATTAATACACCATCACAAGTGTGTGTTTTTCTTATAGCAAAGCCACAGCGGGCTATCTGCTCAGCCCACCGAGGGGAATCGAACCCCTGGTTTTAGCGTTGTAAATCCGGAGACATACCGCTGTACTAGCGGGGGGCCCATCACACGTAAAGTAACGTATAATTTACAGTAATACTTTTATAACCAGCATCTTCAACATTGCATATTAGTATTATACAATGAAAATAATATTTGTCGTGTTATTGTTGGATTTTTTTCAGCTTGAAAGTTTGTTTGTTTGTTTTTTTTATTTCGCGCAAAGCTACTCGAGGACAGCTCGTCATCACAACCCACCGCCAACTCTTGGGCTACACTTTTACCAACGAATAGTGGGATTGACCGTTACATTATAGCGTCCCCACGGCCGAAAGGGCGAGCATGTTTGGTGCGACAGGGATTCGAACCCGCGACCCTCAGATTACGAATCGCACGCCTTAACACGCTTGGCCATGCCGGGCCTACTAACGAAGATAGTCCTCATGTAGCTTTGCGCGAAATTCAAAACAAATAAAGTATTAATAAGGGGATTTCTCATTAACAGTCTGTGTGCTGAGATTATCAATTTCGGGGGGGTTAAAGATATTTGTCTGGATTTATTTTTTTTTCAGGGAGAACTAGTAAAGGCAGAGATGGCGAAGCTAAGGCCGAGCCTAATAAAAAAAAACCCTGATTTTAATAATTCTTGACAATGGTTAACGGTCCATAATCAAGGTCCCTGATTGGCGGGGTTCTATAACTCTGATGTCGTAGAATTTGTTGTGGTAGAAAACTGGAGTACCTCGAGTTTCACAAGTGCCAGAGTGTGTGCCTGTCCTATGCCAAAACTGTGAGGCAAATACACCAGATTACTTAAATAAGTGTATACAAAGCTCTTTGGCTTCAGTACAAGGTGTACGAAGATACTGTTTCATGTAGTGCAAACGTAATGGTGTGAAAGACAAAGGTCGACGTGTTTATAGTACATTATAATAATTTTTAGTCAATGTATTTAGTCTGTTTTTAAGTAAGGGTAATTTAAATGCTTCGTGCAAGAATCTAAGGGGGCTTAACTAGCACTAGTGCTAATCTTAATACTCTATTGTGTTGTCATTGTACTTTCTTGAGTGTGATATATGACATATTTATAGCAGCGTGACAGCCGTGTTCAGTTATGGTTCAGATGTATTGGAAAAGGAAGTACCGAAACTTTCCGAACATAACACACATAGATTATACGTTACCTACCGAAACTTTCCGAACATAACACACACAGATTATACGTTACATACCGAAACTTTCCGAACATAACACACTCAGATTATACATTACCTTCCGAAATTTTCCGAACATAACACACATAGATTATACGTCACCTACTGGCAAAATCTGAACCCTTATTGTAATATATAAATAATTCTAATTACTTAAAATACACACACACACACATGATACACACATATACACATGATTATCTTAAAATCATACCATTATTTGGGTTTGTTAAAAACGTTAGAATACATTTTACAGATAAGATAAGAGTACGTTTTCAGATTTTCAAAACACAACGCTTACAGAAAATACATTATTCATGGCCAATAACACCGTCAATATTAGCTTAGTTTTATAAGCAAGTATAAATCATTAACGTCTTCTATGTTAGGCCTATTATTCTTTTAAGCACAACATTCTGAATCTAGTCCCTAAGGGATTTTTTTTTTTATGAATCAGAAAAGTGAACAAAAATCGTATTCTAAGGACACTTCATTTGCCATATCGATTGCCGACGGTGTTTCAATCCAGAACCTTTCAGGCAGGCTGAGATACAATAAACACAGTCGTGGTTGGAACACTATTTATACAAGCCTGTTAAGAGGCAGGCAGACTCATTCGGTTTGATGATATTAGAAAATATACTGGATATAAAAAGCTTGAATTAGGAAAACTGGTACAGCAAAGAACAATGAAGAACCTTTATAATCAGCCGTAAAAATCAAGGAGAACACTATATATAAAGTGTCTTTAAAAGTTCAGGATTCTGGTCTTATTAACCCATGTAATAATATATCTTCAAAAACAAACACAGCCATCTGGTGTTTTAGAAAGATTTTCGTACTTGTGTACTGACGTTTTTTTTCTTTCGCTCAATGGAAGCTTTTCATAATAAATATTCAGTCGCATTTTATCTCTAGCTTAGATTAATTTTTTTAATTAGGGATGATTCGCTTAAATGCCAAATTTCAATTTTGTTATCATACTTTAGTGTTTGTGGACAATGCCGCTATGTAAACTAACTGTATATAATTAGCATAATAATAGAATTAACATCTCCAGCTGCCGTGAGTTTAAACTTACGTTTGCAGTGAGCCCACGGTGTACAAGTGTAATGACAAAATCATCCCTGGTGTAAGTAATTCAAAATCAGTACTAAGAAGAGTATTAGCATTCCTGGTGTAAGTAATTCAAAATCAGTACTAAGAAGAGTATTAGCATTCCTGGTGTAAGTAATTCAAAATCAGTATTAAGAAGAGTATTAACATCCTTGGTGTAAGTAATTCAAAATCAGTACTAAGAAGAGTATTAACATCCCTGGTGTAAGTAATTCAAAATCAGTACTAAGAAGAGTATTAACATCCCTGGTGTTATTAATTCAAAATCAGTATTAAGAAGAGTATTAACATCCCTGGTGTAAGTAACTCAAAATCAGTATTAAGAAGAGTATTAACATCCCTGGTATAAGTAATTCAAAATCAGTATTAGAAGAGTATTAACATTCCTGGTTTACGTAAGTAATTCAAAATCACTACTAAGAAGAGTATTAACATTCCTGGTATAAGTAATTCAAAATCAGTATTAAGAAGAGTATTGACATTCCTGGTTTACGTAAGTAATTCAAAATCACTACTAAGAAGAGTATTAACATTCCTGGTATAAGTAACTCAAAATCAGTACTAAGAAGATTATTAACATCCCTGGTGTAAGTAATTCAAAATCAGTATTAAGCAGAGTATTAACATCCCTGGTGTAAGTAACTCAAAATCAGTATTAAGAAGAGTATTAACATCCCTGGTATAAGTAATTCAAAATCAGTATTAAGAAGAGTATTAACATTCCTGGTTTACGTAAGTAATTCAAAATCACTACTAAGAAGAGTATTAACATTCCTGGTATAAGTAATTCAAAATCAGTATTAAGAAGAGTATTGACATTCCTGGTTTACGTAAGTAATTCAAAATCACTACTAAGAAGAGTATTAACATTCCTGGTATAAGTAACTCAAAATCAGTATTAAGAAGAGTATTAATATCCCTGGTGCAAGTAATTCAAAATCAGTATTAAGAAGAGTATTAACATCCTTGGTGTAAGTAATTCAAAATCAGTACTAAGAAGAGTATTAACATTCCTGGTGTAAGTAATTCAAAATCAGTACTAAGAAGATTATTAACATCCCTGGTGTAAGTAATTCAAAATCAGTATTAAGCAGAGTATTAACATCCCTGGTGTAAGTAACTCAAAATCAGTATTAAGAAGAGTATTAACATCCCTGGTATAAGTAATTCAAAATCAGTATTAAGAAGAGTATTAACATTCCTGGTTTACGTAAGTAATTCAAAATCACTACTAAGAAGAGTATTAACATTCCTGGTATAAGTAATTCAAAATCAGTATTAAGAAGAGTATTGACATTCCTGGTTTACGTAAGTAATTCAAAATCACTACTAAGAAGAGTATTAACATTCCTGGTATAAGTAACTCAAAATCAGTATTAAGAAGAGTATTAATATCCCTGGTGCAAGTAATTCAAAATCAGTATTAAGAAGAGTATTAACATCCCTGGTGTAAGTAATTCAAAATCAGTACTAAGAAGAGTATTAACATTCCTGGTGTAAGTAATTCAAAATCAATATTAAGAAGAGTATTAATATCCCTGGTGCAAGTAATTCAAAATCAGTATTAAGAAGTGTATTAACATCCCTGGTGTAAGTAATTCAACTCATTATTAAGAAGAGTATTAACATCCTTGGTGTAAGTAATTCAAAATCAGTATTAAGAAGAGTATTAACATTTCTGGTGTAAGTAATTCAAAATCAGTATTAAGCAGAGTATTAACATCCCTGGTGTAAGTAATTCAAAATCAGTATTAAGAAGAGTATTAACATCCCTGGTGTAAGTAATTCAAAATCGGTATTAAGAAGAGTATTAACATCCCTGGTATAAGTGATTCAAAATCAGTAGTAAAATGTTTGCATCCTTGTTGTTGCTGACTAAAATGCTCCCTGCTAATACAGCCGTAAGTCTACGGATTTACAAAGCTAAAATCAGGGGTTCGATTCCCCTCAGTGAGCTCAGCAAATAGTCCGATGTGGCTTTGCTATGAAAAACACACACTAACTAAAATTCACTAGATATGTTTACAATTATTCTATCTGTTTAATTCACGTTCTTACATTTCTAACCCTATTTCTTTAAGTTGCATCGTCAGTCGCCGAATCACGTTGTTTAAGTTTCAGTAAGCTGTTTAACAATTTAAACAGTTGAGTTTGTCCGCAATATTTTATATTGTGCTGATCCTGTTACTGAGTCCACTCCGTCTTGCAATGTTGAAAATATGGGTTTAAATCCTTGCGATGAACATAATAAATAATCCAGTGTGGCTCTAAAATAAAACAGACAAGTATTACAGTAAAATGCTAAAGTATTAATATTTTTTGTAGCCTGTATTTATGGCAGAGTGACTACATCTATATGTTCAACTATTGACCAGATGGATGGCAGCATGATTGCTACTCTTATAACGCACCTACAAGAGGAAAAGATGAAATCATAAAACTAGAAATAGTTCTTCCACAAGTAGCAGCTTATAGTTGATTTCAAACGTCATTCAACCATAAAACAGATCGCGTGAGAAATGTCGTCTTACTCTTAGAAAAATAGTTTTCTCTATGTAATATTTTCAAAACATTCTACAAAAAAATTATCATAATGTGTTTTCTGAACATTCTAAGCCTTGTATAAATATTTTTCATACTTAATATGTTTTCTAGTATCTTTATCCATAAATAAAGTAAGTTCAAATAGTTAATACATATTATAAACGTTTTTATTCTCAAATGAATAGTAATTTCACGTGCAGCGTATGTTTTAAAATTCTGAAAGAATTTGTTTCCTTTTCTTGAATACAATTCAAACCCAGTATCAACTATTTAGGTAACATTTCATATCATGTATTATTATTTGTTTGTTTTGTTTGGAATTAAGCTCAAAGCTACGCAATGGGCTATCTCTGCTCTGCCCACCACGGGTATCGAAATCCAGTTTCCAGCGTTGTAACTCAGCAGACGTACCGCTGTACCACTGAGAGGCACGTATTGGTACTATAATATTCCATATTTGGATACGAAATACCCTTAAAAATGTTTTTCATATTCGTAAAATACACACTGAAAGCATCCTTGGGGACGTTCTAACGTAATGGACAATACCACTATTCGTTGGTAAAAGAGTAGCCAAATAATTGGCGGTAGGTGATGATTACTAGCCGCCTTCCCTCTAGTACTTCACTGATAAATTATTAACAGCTGGTGCAGATAGCTCTCGTGTACTTTTGCACGAATTTTAAAACCAAACCATATTGAAAATATTCAAAATAATAAAAACTGATTGACAGATATTAATAATGAAAATAAAGGACATGATGAAGAAGATAAACAACTGAGGTATCAAATATGAGGGTGGAAGAGAATAATGAAAACGGTAACAATAAGCATGCATTGTCAAGGTAACCATAAGCATGCATTGTTAAGGTGTTAGATTAAGGTAACCATAAGCATGCATTGTTAAGGTGTTAGATTAAGGTAACCATAAGCATGCATTGTTAAGGTATTAGATTAGGGTAACAATAAGCAGACATTGTTAAGGTGTTAGATTAGGGTAACCATAAGCATGCATTGTTGAGGTGTTAGATTAGGGTAACCATAAGCATGCATTGTTAAGGTGTTAGATTAGGGTAACAATAAGCATCCATTGTTAAGGTGTCAGATTAGGGTAACAATAAGCAGGCATTGTTAAGGTGTCAGATTAAGGTAACAATAAGTAGGCATTGTTAAGGTGTCAGATTAGGGTAACAATAAGAATCCATTGTTAAGGTGTCAGATTAGGGTAACAACCAGCATCCATTGTTAAGGTGTCAAATTAGGGTAACAACCAGCATCCATTGTTAAGGTGTCAGATTAGGGTAACAATAAGCATCCATTGTTAAGGTGTCAGATTAGGGTAACAATAAGCATCCATTGTTAAGGTGTCAGATTAGGGTAACTATAAGTATCCATTGTTAAGGTGTCAGATTAGGGTAATATCAGGAATATTTTATTTCCAATATTGTTTTGAATATCAAAATTCATTCCTTCTTAACTTAAGTTTATTATGATTTATTAAACTTCACAATAACTCTTGTCCTTAACCAAATATGTACACGAAGATAAATCTGTGTTTAATCTCTAAATGTTCTCAAAACGAAACAAGTACAATTTTCTAACTTTGAAGATAAAAATCTCGGTGTAAATGCTATATACAGAGGGATGGAACGAATAACCACAGTTTTAGGTGAGGAACATTAGATGCTATAACGAAGTCAAGCATAGTCAGTGTAAAACGAAAAATCATATATTTAACTTAAGGTTATGAACATAAGTTACTTTGCCAATAACTTAGTTTTACACAGTCTTTGATTTAATCGCTATATGAACTGTATTGTAGGCATTATGGCTGGTCGAATATCGTATCTCCGTGAAACTTGTACTAAGGCTATCTGCCAACATCCTGAATTTTCAATGACTGAACAGAGAGAAACAGCTAGTCATCAACGCCCTTCCACTCACCATCCAGTTTAAAGTACGTCAAATATTTTGTGGTGTTGCCAGATCTGTATTATGTGGCCTACCTGCACCATAAAAAATACAAAACAGTTGGATAAAGTCACTATTTTCCTATGTAAAATACATAGGGGACCTCGGCAATATTTAATGGAATTAATCACAATAACGGTGGTATGTTGTAAGGGAGCCCCCTATAGTCAGAAAGGTCATATACCTACAGACAAAAATTAAGATACGAGTACGACATATGTGGCGTCAAATAGAAAAAAAGCAAAAATCTCAATACACTAAAACGTTCCTGGAATCATCGTTAAATTAGTCCCCCTGAATAATAAAGTCTAAAAATAAAGAAATAATAAATGATAGTCCTCAAATAAATAGGATTTTATTTTTAATATTTTTTACACTTTCAATTTGTCCGTAATTTCTCTCCAGATTGTGCCCTGGTTTTGTAAAGTACGTTTCTAGACCACAGAAATATTTACATACTGATCAGTTTTAACAGAAGTTCCCTCCGTTGCTGGGATGGACAAATATCCGTTACTGAAATTCTCTGATTATCTGATAAAAATAAAAAAGAGCGATTAGAAAACGCTTTACAAACAGACGTAGAGAGCTTAATAAGGATATGTGAACTAAGTATAGTATATGTAAATATCAGGCTTATACAAATACAAGTGCTTCAGTTGTTCGTTAATTCACCTATGTAGGTGTCGTAACATAGCAGCTGCTCTTCAGTATATGTTGAAAATTAAAAGAAATCTGAAAACAGATAAAAAGCAACAATTATTTTAAATAATATTAGAAATTACATTAAGGGTCTAATTTAAAATGACACTATTATAAGAAATAGATCTAAATATGTCCAATAAACGTGCCTTCTAAAATTATCAAAAACGTTTATACATACAGTGCCTAATAAAAGTATTCATCCTCTACCAATAATCTCACATTTGATGAAATATAAATAATATAAAGAATCTATTTCTAATGGTCATGTTTTGGTTGAAACCCTAATAATTATACTTAACATTGTTATGTGTGAATGAGGATGAATGTCAGCAAAACCTGGATCAAAAATATATAAATTGGAATTTGCTGAATATAAAAGTATTCAGTCCTTAAGTTAGTACTTGTTGGAAGCTGTAAATCATTTTTGAATAGGCGTCTAGTAGCTTTTCATAATTGGATGATTTGATTTTTGTTGCAAACTCTATATGAGATTTAAGATGATTCTTTTTTAGTAATGGCTTCTTTCTTGCCACTTGGTCATAAAGGCCAGCTTTGTGTCATGACCAGGATATTTTCGATGTATGAACACTGAATTTTATAAATACTTCAAAATCAGTATTGGCAGTTTGCTGCTTTTCCAGCTACTTAGTTTAAAGGTCAACCTAACCTTAGTGGTATGAAGAACATTCCACTTCCTAATGATTGAGTTCACTACTGTACTGAAAGGGATAATCAGATAGTTTAAATTTTCTGGTAGTCTTTTCCTGATTTTTGCTTTTCTACCACTCTATACCTGACTTGTTTGGAAAGCTTCTCGGTCTTCAGGGTTGGTTTGTCGCATCACTATGTTAGTTGTGGCTTTAAGAGATGAATTTACTCAGAAGTCGACTTAAATCACTCTGATTACACACAGACAGAAACCATTACACTAATTTTGTAACCTTACAAACTAATCTTTTGTACCTGAAGTGTCTTGGGGTTTACATAACAAAAGAGTTGAATACTTATGCAGTTGAGAATATTCTAATATATTTTTTAAAAATTTAACTTACTTGCATAATATCAGCGTCTGTTTTAGCTTTCTCAGTTTGGAGTATATTGCGTAGATTGTAAGCCTAAAGTCCCATTTGAAAGTTTCATGTTGCAAGTTCAGGCGGCAACGCCCCCTACTGGCACAGTGGTATGTCTGTGGACTCACACCGCCAGATTTCGAGTTTCAATACCGTTGTGTTGAACAGAACACAGATGAACCTTTGTGTAGGTTTGTGATTAGTTGTAATAATTCATCAATCAGGCGTCAACGAAATATGGAAGATTTGCAGGGTGAAAATACTTATACAAGTCACTATATATATATTTATCTTAATTTAAAATAATCTAAACATCCTAAAATGCAAGTACAACATATCTGTACAAATACTGCATCTATCGAAAATAAACTTAATACTTTGACTGTCTAGATTCCCAGCCATACAGCGAAACGCAAAAATTAAAACTTTAACTTCCTGGTTTCTTCGCTATAGAGAGAAACTCTAAGGTCAACTTTTCAACTATCTAAATTCTCTGCCATATAAAGAAACTCTCGAACCATAACACTTCAACTGTCTAGATTCTAGACTCTTCGTCATATAAAAAAACTCTAAAAACTTAACATTTCAATTTTCTAGATTCTCTAACATATAAAGACATTAGAACCCTAACATACTTCAACTACGTGGATTCTTTACCGTAAAGAGAAACTAGAACCCTAACACATTTCAACTATCCAGACTCTCTACAATATTGAGAAACTCTAAAAACTTAAAACTTCATCTATGTAAATTCTCCACGTTTTACCGAAATTCTAAACTTAACACTTCAACGAGAATTTTGAAACGTACATGAATAATAACATTGAAAATATGTTTTTCATAAAGAAAATATATGTTTCATAACGATAAATCTTGATTCTCCATGGAATAAAAATTCCACAGGAAGACGACTTTATGACAGAATGAAAAAGTGAATCACCATTCCACAGGAACACTGACTTATCGTTAGATATAAACATTACGTTGTCATTCCACAGGAACACTGACTTATCGTTAGATATAAACATTACGTTATCATTCCACAGGAACACTGACTTATCGTTACATATAAACATTACGTTGTCATTTCACAGGAACACTGACTTATCGTTACATATAAACATTACGATGTCATTCCACAGGAACACTGACTTATCGTTACATATAAACATTACGTTATCATTCCACAGGAACACTGACTTATCGTTACACATAAACATTACGATGTCATTCCACAGGAACACTGAATTATCGTTACATATAAACATTACGTTATCATTCCACAGGAACACTGACTTATCGTTACATATAAACATTACGATGTCATTCCACAGGAACACTGAATTATCGTTACATATAAACATTACGATGTCATTCCACAGGAACACTGACTTATCGTTACATATAAACATTACGTTGTCATTTCACAGGAACACTTACTTATCGTTACATATAAACATTACGATGTCATTCCACACGAACACTGACTTATCGTTAGATATAAACATTACGATGTCATTCCACACGAACACTGACTTATCGTTAGATATAAACATTACGTTGTCATTCCACAGGAACACTGACTTATCGTTAGATATAAACATTACCGTGTCATTCCACAACAATGACATATTTTTACATAGAAACATTACGTTGTCATTCCACAACAATGACATATTTTTACATATAAACATTACAATGTCATTCCACAACAATGACATATTTGTACATAGAAACATCACATTGTCATTCCACAGGAACACTGACTTATCGTTACATATAAACATTACGATGTCATTCCACAACAATGACATATATTTACATATAAACATTAACTTGTTATTCCACAGGAACACTGACTTTTCGTTACATAGAAACATTGCGTTGTCATTCCACAGGAACACAGACTTATCGTTGCATAGAAACATTACGTTGTCATTCCACAGGAACACTGACTTATCGTTGCATATAAACATTACCTTGTTATTCTACAAGAGAGACATATTTTTACTTAGAAATATTACGTTGTTATTCCAAAGGAACACTGACTTATCGTTACATATAAACATTACGATGTCATTCCACACGAACACTGACTTATCGTTCATATAAACATTACGTTGTCATTCCACAGGAACACTGACTTATCATTACACATAAACATTACGTTGTCATTCCACAGGAACACTGACTTATCGTTACATATAAACATTACGATGTCATTCCACAGGAACACTGACTTATCATTACACATAAACATTACGATGTCATTCCACAACAATGACATATTTTTACTTAGAAATATTACGTTGTCATTCCACAGGAACACTGACTTATCGTTACATATAAACATTACGATGTCATTCCACAGGAACACTGATTTATCGTTACGTATAAACATTACGATGTCATTCCACAACAATGACATATTTTTACATAGAAACATTACAATGTCATTCCACAACAATGACATATTTTTACATAGAAACATTACGTTGTCATTCCACAACAATGACATATTTTTACATAGAAACATTACGTTGCCATTCCACAACAATGACATATTTTTACATAGAAACATTACGATGTCATTTCACAACAATGACATATTTTTACATAGAAACATTACGTTGTAATTCCACAGCAATGACATAATTTTACACAGAAACATTACGTTGTCATTCCACATAAACACTGATTTATCGTTACATAGTTTAACATGATTATAATGAATAAAGTATTATTTTATAGCTAGGCTTCACTGATTAGAAAAGGCGGAAAACGGAAATAACTTTCTTATTTCGTCAGTTGTAGTTTACATAAATCCCACGGTAGGATACTATTTATGTGATACTGACAGATGAAATGTACGTCTTCTGCATACATCTTTATTAAAGAAGATCCACTGAACTGTTACCAAAATGTAACAGGTTCATTTACAGCAGTAGAAAAGTCACCAGAGCCAAGGACATGGATTACACGTCAGCCTCATCTCAAGTGATTCTATTTTCATCACGGCTGGCATGTTGTTAAACCATTTACATTGTTTCGGTTAACAATAACATCATCTAGGTTTGGAAACAACTTTTCATTCTAATAAAACAGCCCTATAAATTAGATTCAAACGTTTTATACAACGACAGGCTTCGATATTGATGCAAACAGAGCGCGCACCTAAAGCATAAACAAATTGCACATTGGGCAACACCTCTCTTCAAAGTGTGACACCGTTGCATACGTCTGTTTACACTCGAGTTAAATGGTCTTCGTTCATCCATAGTCCAGACAGTTTCCCGCAGTCTCTTCACTTACATGCTGGGATCAGTTGTAGTACCCGCATATCAGTATAATTACAGTTTATTTTTGTTACAAGAGGTTTAAATATGGTAAAAACAAATGACAGAATTCCTCACTAGTTAAGTTAGTAACCCGAATTACTCGAAAATTCGTGTTTTCGTTTTCATTTTACACCACTGACAGTTGGATTTTTGTTGTGGGTTAATAATCGCAACTCTATAGCAACTCAGAATCAATATACAAGTCGAACATGGTGGTCGATGACCACACTCTTCTTTAAAACTGTTTAAACCTCTTCAATTTTATATTATTTTTCCCCCGTACGGTCGCCAGTTCAGCGATATGCTTTCTCACATTTATCGATTGCAGATTCCTGGTTGTTTGTATTACAATACTTGATTATGTGAACTTTAAGTGTGAATGAACAATGTAAGAAAACCTTGTCTTCGTGTATGTTTGCTCATACTCCGTACATACATTTTAAATAATAATAAACACATTAAACGTTGGAAAAAAGTAACTTCAGCAGAAATAAAAATCTAAAAGAATAAAAAAACTCACAGAAACATTTTGTTTTCAAATTTCATAACTTGAAATTTGGAAATTATATTTACTTACTAATTTTTCTCCAAAATATTTCTATGTAGTGTTATAATTAGTGTGAGTAGTTAACATAGTGTCCTTGTTTGTCTTTCTATTTGGTACTTGTGTCCTTTACTCTAAAACATTGATTCTTATATTGTCTTGGAAGAGTGTGACAGATTTACTGGCAGAGGTTGGAACATGACTAGCTAATAAAGGCGACCATATCAATTGTTAAGGCTAAGTCTGTGAATAAAGTTTAACATTTTGGTTTATCAAAACAGTCTCTCCGACATCGTCGAACAGTGAACTATCTTGAGTTGTGTTCAAGAGACTTAGTGTCAGCTGTCATAAGTCCAAATCTACTGAAGTTTTATTATTGGACAAAAGACTTCCAAACTTGTGATAAAGTCAGAAACAGGAATAAGATGTCATTTTCCCAAAACTCTTATTTAAAAATTCACGATAACTTAACTAAGATAATTATGCCAAAAGCATCGACAATAAAGCATGTTCATTATCACAAATATTTGGCCTATTTGTCACAAATACTTTTTAATCAACGCAGTACACTCATGTTTTTGTCAGGTAAACTGTTTTACGACATTTCAGTTTCTAGCATGTTTTTAAATGATTCACCTAGTGAGTTTGACATACATATCAAACTCTAACTCAGAATTTAGAGTTGAGAACAAGATAAACCTCTGGACTTGATAACTGGTATTGTGCTTCAGCTACGAACTGGTTATATGCAAGGTTCATTCATTGTTTGGTACTGTACCACAGCTACGAACTGTTGATATGCAAGGTTCGTTCATTGTTTGGTACTGTACCACAGCTACGAACTGTTGATATGGAAGGTTCATTCATTGTTTGGTACTGTACTACAGCTACGAACTGGTGATATGAAAGTTCATTCATTGTTTGGTACTGTACTACAGTTACCATATCTTAGGTGATGCTGAATTAATTAGATTAGGTTAGTAAAAGTTGAGTCAAATGAAGGAAGTCTAGGAATACATATTTGTCTGATATTGCACAAAAGATACACAATATCCGAAGATAAGTAGATAAAGATATCTAACAGAAATTGCAAATTAAAGTACAGTTATATCAAATATCATTCCACACAAAAGCAATGTAGTTTACTAAACTAAATATAAATTATCACTTACAATCTCAGTATGGTATATGTAATTCCAAAAATAGAAAAATATACTTTAATAAAATAGACATAAATTATCACTTACAGTGTGATTTTGTTGTATGTAATTCCAAAAATAGAGAAACATACTTTAATAAAATAGACATAAATTATCTCTTACAATCTGAGTTTGTTGTATGTAATTCCAAAATGGAGGAACATACTTTAATAAAATAGACATAAATTATCTCTTACAATCTGAGTATGTTATATGTAATTCGAAAATAGAGGAACATACTTTATTAAAATACACATAAATTATCTCTTACAATCTGAGTATGTTATATGTAATTCGAGAATGGAGGAACATACTTTATTAAAATATACATAAATTATCTCTTACAATCTCAGTATGTTGTATGTAATTTGAAAATAGAGGAACATACTTCATTAAAATATACATGAATTATCTCTTACAATCTGAGTTTGTTGTTTGTATTCCATACAAGAAATATGCACTTTCGTAGTATAGATATAAATTATCATTTATATTAAGGTAAATAAATACAAACCTTTAAAAGAACATAAAACTATATGGCGACTCTGACGTAAGTGCCTTTGTATCAGCTTGGATGTGCAATTAGATTTCTTTACTCATTGTAGGCAATATTTGGTTTGAACACTTAAAATGCACACGAAGCAGTGCAAAAATACTTCGATAACAGACACGTTAATAAATATAAGTATGCTAAACGATATAGTTTACGTACAAACTATAAAAATATTTTTTATAAACATAACATTTTCAAGTGTTTTTTTTTATAATCTAATTGCCTGAAGATGTATCAAATAGGTTTAAGGTGTGAAAATGTTTCCAATGTAATTGCCTGAAAAGGCATCAAATGAAACAAGCTTAGATGCTGAGAACAGCCTGCGAAATAAATAACTAATATAACACAGTTTGACTTTGTAATAAGTAGTACAGCACTTTTATAATTCATTAGGACAGTTTCGATTATAAATATTGGACTCTCTTATTATCGAACCTAACACTCAACTTAAAATTCGACTAAATACTGACTCACTACTAGCTTATCTTCGTATTTATAATGTAATCTTGGTTATAGTTACTTCGAAAATTACAGTACTTCATGACGTCATATTTAGAACTTTCTATGCATTTTGATCTCACTTTTATGAGATTTCCGATATAAAGTGTTAACTTGAGTTTAGCTATCCGAAAAGATCGACTCGACGCCTAGTCATTTTGAGATACGTATTCCTAAACTGTTAACGTGATTTTCACTGTCGAAAAATTTATTAGAAGTGTTTCGATTATAAATATCGAACTCTTTCTGGATTATAGTCGGTCTTTGACGTCACTGTCACGAGGGAACTAGTAGTTCCTCAGAGAGTTAGAATTTTAACTCCCGTCGATATCGTATTTTCTCGAATGAAAGTTCTTTGGAAATCTCACAATAAAATGCAAAACATAGTAAAACTAACTACGATAAAAACAACGTTTTTATTATTTTTCAAAGTATTTATGAACACTGATAAAATACAAAGTTACACCATGAATAGATTAGTCGTAATCTAAAGTCCATTAATGATCCGTCCATGAACAAAGTAGCAGTCAAAACAGACTTGTCTTATCCTGAACAATCTAGTCTTCATTAAATATTTGCTAAACAGTTATAATAATTTTAGAAGGTACCCCTCGTGTAGTGTCGAGGGAAATTCAAAAAACAAATAAACTTCGTTATGGTACTTTAGAGTGTCTGCTGGGCTGGCATATATTAAGCAATCAATTACTTATGTATATGTGGTTTATCAAGTATACAGTTGAAGATTACACAAACTTATTTCACAGAAGTGATACAATCTCTTTTTTGTATTATGATTTGGACTGAAAATTTAAAAAATTGTAGTTCATATTCTAAGTTATGAACCAATAAATGAAGAAATGGAATATTTTACTGTCATGTTTCTCTTCTTCTGTCCCGGCGTGGTCAGGTGGTTAGTTCGTTCGATTCGTAGTCTGAGAGTCACAAGTTCGAACCTTTATCACACCAAACATTCTCGTTCTTTCAGCCGTAGGGGCGTGATAATGTTTCAGTCAATCCCACTATTTGTTGGTTTAAGAGTAACCCAAGAGTTGGTTCTTGGTGGTGATGACTAGCTGCCTTCCTTCTAGTCTTACACTACTAAATTAGGGATGGCTAGCGAAGATAATCCTCGTATAGCATTGCGCGAAATTCAAAACAAACAAGCAATGTTTCTTTGTCTTAGACTATAAACGATTATTACTGTTGTTCATCTGACGTTTTATTCTTGGGTTAACAGAAGGTAACCAAAGATAGTGAGTCATTAGTAGTTTGAGTTTCTTAAATCTCTACAATTATTTTCAAATTATCGATTCAGGTACACAAATCGAAGAGAAATACGAATCGACTGATAGCCAGATATTATAAATTCACATATTTCAAGTTAAATTTGAATAATTTACACCTCTAGCCAGTTTTTTGTCATAAGGCGCAAGCCAGACAAATTTCTTGGAGAAAAAAAATAGTGAGGGGGTCGAAACTGCAAAATGTTATTACACAGTTTAGTGTATCGATAAATACTGTAAATAACCAGGATCGTATTCATGTTATTAAAGATTTATTTTCCTTATCGGACTAACACGTTGTTTTGCTTTTTATTCTGATAAGATTAAACCAAGAAGGCACGTGGATATGAGTAATGCCCTACATCCACAGTGACAGGTTTGTTTACTATAACGTTATAAAATGGATTTCGATACTTCCTGAAGGCATAGCACAAATATTCCATTGTGCAGCTTTGTTCATTTCTAGTAGAGTTGTTTTTGCGTATTTTAAAAAAACACATCAATGTTATCCATGAGTTTACTCTTGTTGTTTCTGTTAATGGAATTCTCAATTAAAATAGTCACGTCACATTTATTTGTAGGTGCTCTTAACGTTAGGATGTGCTTTATGTGGGTTACGCTAATCCATTTTTTAGTTGTATCCTTTCGCGAAACAGCATTCCAGACACAACCTCATCATTATTGTGCCACATTGGGGATCCGAGAGTCTATAGGTTGTTTCCCGTTACCCGAAAAACAAAATTGTTTTTTTCATTACAGTGCGTAATAAGAGTGACAGCGAAATCCATCTTTTTATTGGACAGACCAATGAGTTGGCGGTTGTTGCTATTGGCTAACTGCTTTCCCTCTAGTCTGTTAATTCAAAATTAGAGACAGCGAGCGCAGATATCCCTTGTGTAAATTTTCGCGAATATCCAAAATAAACCAAATAACTTTTTATAATAAGTGGAATTTCATCTGATGGCACTTATTCACTACAGAGACACATGGCGCTTTCGAGAAACAATTACGCTACATTTTAACAATAAAGAATCAGTTGTTCGCTCACGAACACAACTAAATTTCACCAACTTATCCTTTTGGTACTGAAACAGATCGAGTGAAATGTTTAAGTTTTATTTTATCGCACATTTAGGATGTTTAAAGACAAGAAAAATCTGTGAATATTTGACCACAGAAATAGCCAGTGTAAACATCAAACTATGTATTATTTAACTATGAAAAACCTAACGTGATTATGCTATGGAAGCCATCAATTAGCATTAAATATAAGGAAATCAAACAAATATAAGTCATGATAGTGGTGACTTAACAACAAACACGCGAGAAAATCAATTACAATGAATAATTAATTGTGACGGTATATTCACCTGTTATTCCAATATGAAAAAATATTTTAGGTAATTAGTATAGTATATATAAATATATCGAAGCTTACAAACTGTTTACGCTCTACCATAATATAGGGTTCTTCCAACCAATACAAATGAGCCGCGAGTTCGGCAAAACTAGTCTCCTGTAAAGGTTAGTGGCGAATGAATGAACGGATTGGTCTCCTACGTCATTCACGGATTCTTTCTTTTCTTTACTGAAATTACACGTTTGATGACTAAAAAAACTCGCAAGCAAACAATGTCATAATAACTGTGTCTTAACATTAAACATAAAAAATCAACCAGAATTTGGGGCTACAAGTTACTCATGTGTAGCAATGTTGAGTTTGCAAGCAAGCTTACACCTCTCAGAACTATGTTTCGACAAAGATGAGCAGAGCACAGTTTGTTTGTTTTGAATTTCGCGCAATGCTACACGAGAGGTATCTGCGCTAGCCGTCCCTAATTTTGCAGTGTAAGACTAGAGGGAAGGCAGCTAGTCATCATCACCCACCGCCAACTCTTGGGCTACTCTTTTAACCAACGAATAGTGGGATTGACCGTCACATTATAACGCCCCCATGGCTGAAAGGGCGAGCGTGTTTGATGTTACTGATTTTTTTCTGTACGGAAGATGTTGTACCATCAAAAATCATATGGAACATTTTCAATAGTACGATCACGTAGATGTTGTGCCATCAAAGATCATATGAAACATTTTCAATAGTACGATCACATTTATTTTTATGAAGGCTTTATGATTTAATATCTACCGTCAGTTTCCATTTTGTTACCCTACTATGAATTGTGGTGTTGTCATCTGTACGTTAGCTAAAATAAAGTATTGCTACAAAATAATAAATAGCGCTGTAACTAGAACATATATTTCGGTTTCTTTAACCTTATTTTATCTTTTCTTTTTCAACCGAAAAGCAGAAAGCACGTGATAAAATATCGCAGCTGATACTTAATGGGAGCTGAGTACAATAACACGTAAATTCTTTTTCATTGTGCCTGTTGCAAGATACGGCTTTCAAACAGCATTTAACCTATCTTACGAAAACTCATCTATCAATGTCACCGAACTAAACGAATGAGCGATTTATTAGACGAAATAAAGAAATGACCCCTCCGTGTACGATAGCGAAGTAAAGCTCGGGCTGTCTGCTCGCCGCTCTGTGTTTCTTCATGGTTGCAGTTTAATAATTCTCTCGTATGTTAGACCTGAGGATGAACAGTGACGAGAGAGATGCGGTTACCATAGCAACGGATTCTGCATCTAGCGTGATGTAGCTGTTTTCCTTTATCGTAACCGCCTGGTAACCGTAGCGACGGCCGCAGAGTGAAACAGACTGAAAGAAATCATTTTCATATCAGAGTAAATGCGCAGGTCTTAATGTTTAATGTCTTAAATAAGTTACGTGTTTTTCAATAAATTATGTAAGAATATTTTATTCATAGAACGGCTATGAAGCCATTCATTATGCAACGAAAATAATAGTGTAAGTTTTAATAATGACGAAAACAACGTTCTTGGTATACACATTACTTTTAAATGTAATAATCAAGTCTTCTGAAAACCGTGAAATATGTATGTAACGCTAACTTATTGCTTAAGTATTTTTAACTGTGCTCGTAAGTTAGCATTTAAGTTTTAAATAAAAGACGTTATAAATTTGCAAGTTCGTTTTTCAGCTCTCCAGCTATTTCATACATCAGATAGACTAAAGGTTTGGGTATCCCTCAATCATACGTTTACAGTTTGAATTACAGGAAGACATAATAATTTATTCCTTAATCACGTGCTAGTCACATTGAAATCCCTGACACTAAAGTATTAACGTGAGCTTTGCTGTAAAAACCCATCAAACTTGACTCTTATCATTTTGAGGTGCATGGCCATGGCCCTAAAGTTTTAACCAAAAAAAACAACGACTTGATGCCTAGTCATTTTTAAGTACTTGGCCCTAAAGAGTTAACGTGAATTTTATTGTCCAAAAACACTGAGTTCATGTGTGTTTTCTTATACCAAGGCCACATCGGGCTATCTGCTGAGACCACCACACCAAGCTGATGTTTAGTCATTTTGAGGTGTTTAGAGCTTAACTATTTAACATGAGTTTCACTACCACAAAACATCGACCTGGTGCTCAGTTCTTTTTAAGCGTTTGACAAAAAAAATGTTATTGAAGGTTTTGCTGTTAAAAACAATGTAATACGTGACACAGTTATTTTTTTTAACGAAAACCGTTAAGTGTTATATTTGTATCTACAAGCCAGAGGAAGACAATAAAAGTCATAATTCACGAAATATATTTTTATTTCTTAATTCATCTCTATTCGTTTAGTGTAGTTTTTAACTTTGCAAATTTTCACTGGTGGAAACCAGCCTGTACACCAGATGTATCTTTATAAGGAAAATAAAAAATAACAAAATATCGTGATCGATTCATCAAAGTCCCTGAAACTTTGCATTAAGAAAACGTTTTTGAAAACCTCTGAAATGCAGTCTTAAAAAATTAACAAAAAGTTTCAGATACGAAAATTCATTTATTCAACTACTGATTTCTCGAAATCGTTTGAACGTCTTGTTATAAATACATCATAATTGGTTTACAATTGGCTCAACTAAAGGCCTGTTTGAAAAAGCTAAAACTAGTGAATAAGAATCAGTTGTGATCCTACAATTTGGCCCAGCATGGCCAAGTAGTTAAGGCACTCGACTTTTAATCTGAGGGTCGCGGGTTCGAATCTCCGTCCCACCAAACATGATCGCCCTTTCAGCCGTGGGGGCGTTATAATATTACGATTAATCCCGTTATTCGGTGATCAAAAAATAGCCCAAGAGTTGGCGATGGGCGGTGATGACTAGTTGCCATCTTTCCAGTCTTACACTGCTAAATTAGGGTCTGCTAGCGCAGATAGCCCTCGTGTAGCTTTGCGCGAAATTTAAAACAAACCAATCCTTCTCTTTACTTCATTGATAATCATATATAGTTATATTTCTGTTATTAGTAGAGATTTGGATAAATGAAATGTTTTGTTAGAAGGAACAACATTTCGGCTCCAATACTTAGATAAGCCTTCGAGCTAAAAAAAAAAAAGACCACAAAATAAAAGCTGAAACGTCATCCGAAGCACTGTATATAATAAGCAGGAAAGAGCAGTCCATTTACGTCAATTCTTTATCGTGTCTATAACATCCTCGAAACGATATCTTTATTATTTATTCATTCATAGATCGTGTGGGAAAAGGTGACTAGTTTAAGTTACGAACATTCAGCTGAAGTCGGTGTCCACTTATCTGGCGGTTTTATTGTTCGTTACTGAAGACCTAAGTTAAACAAGTTTGGTTTCATTCGGTTTGTTTTTAACCCCGGATGTTGTTGTTTCTTTTATATATCCAGTTAAATGTTGAAAGCTCTACAACATTTAATACACATAAAGTTATTTAAAGTAAAATTTGTAGCAATCAATATCTCAACAGAACCACGTCTCATTTCATATCTGTCTATTTACTTTATTCATAATACCAGAACTATACATACAAAACAAGGAGAAATATGTAGAATAGGGCGTAATACGTTGTCCTTTTTAAACCCTTTGAAAAGTTACGTCTTTAAGATCGTTGTGATACGTTAATTAATTATTCTAACATCAAAAACAAGAAACAAAACTAGACGATGATAAAAATAGCATCAGACAACTTTGTATTAATCTGGATTAATTAGAATTTTACAAAAGAGAACTGTTTGTTCACAGATCTCGCACGCGCCACCCATCTTCTAATAGTAATAATTAAAGCTTAGCAGGAGAAGATGTGTCTATATAACAAAAAGTGTTCTTTACTAACATTAAAATACAGAATAAACTGTATACCTGTATAAAAAGATGTTCTTTACTACCATAAAAATACAGAATAAACTGTATAAACAGATGTTCTTTACTACCATAAAAATACAGAATAAACTGTATTCCTGTGTAAACAGATGTTCTTTACTACCATAAAAATACAGAATAAACTGTATTCCTGTGTAAACAGATGTTCTTTACTAACATCAAAATACAGAATAAACTGTATATCTGTACATACAGATGTTCTTTACTAACACAGAAATACAGAATAAACTGTATATCTGTATACACAGATGTTCTTTACTAACATAATGTTATAGAATAAACTGTATATCTCTATATGAAGACGTATTTTACTAACGTAAGTTAATAGAATAAACGATGTATCTAAATGGAAATTTCGTTACTAACATAAGATAAAAGAATAAATTGTAAATATTTAAATGAAGACGTTCGTTACTAACATTAGGTTATACAGTAGATTATATATCCCTAAACTGACACGTTCTTTACTAACATAAGGTTGTAGAATTAACCATGTATCTCTAAATATCTTTACTAACATATGGTTATGGAATATACTGCATATCTCTAGATTCAGACGTTCTTTCCTAACAAAAGGTAATAGAATAAACTGTATATCTCTAAATGGAGATGTTCTTTACTAACTTATGGTTATAAATTAAGCTGTATATATCTGAATGGGAATGTTCTTTATTGATATAAGGCTATACAATAAAGTGTATATCTCTAAACGGATATATTCTTTACTAAAATAAGGTTGTACAGTAAATTAGATATCTCTAACTGAAGATGTTCTTTACTAAGATGTTATGGAATAGACAGTATATCTCTAAATTCAGACGTTCTGTACTAACATAAGGTTATACACTTCAGTATATATCTTTAAATAAATATGTTATTTCTAGCATAAGGTTACAGAATAAATTAAGTATCTCTAAATGAAGACGTTCTTTATTAACATGGGATTATAGAATAAATTCTATATCTTTAAACGGAGAAATTCTTTACTAACATATGGTTATACAATAGACTGTATATCTCTAAATGAAGACGTTCTTCGCTAATATAACGTTATAGAATAAACCGTATATCTCTAATGGAGACGTTCTTTATTAAAATTAGTTTGTAGAATAAACTGTATATCTACAATGAAGACGTTGATCAGTAACATGAGGTTATAGAATAAACAGTGTATCTCCGAATAGAGACGTCCTTTAATAACATAAGGCTGCAGAATGAACTATATATCTACAATGAAGACGTTGATCAGTAACATGAGGTTATAGAATAAACAGTGTATCTCCGAATAGAGACGTCCTTTAATAACATGAGGCTGCAGAATGAACTATATATCTACAATGAAGACGTTGATCAGTAACATGAGGTTGTAGAATAAACAGTGTATCTCCGAATAGAGACGTCCTTTAATAACATGAGGCTGCAGAATGAACTATATATCTACAATGAAGGAAGCTGTTCATTAACATCGAATTATAAAATGTACTGTATATCTCTAAATGAAGATATTCCTTACCAACACAAGGTTCTAGGATAAAACTGTATATCTCTAAATGAAGATATTCCTTACCAACACAAGGTTCTAGGATAAAACTGTATATCTCTAAATGAAGATATTCCTTACCAACACAAGGTTCTAGATAAATTATATATCTCAAAATGAAGACTTTCTTTACTAACATAAGGTTATAGAATACACTGTATATCTTTAAACGTACATATTCTTAACTAACATGGGATTATAGAATAAATTATATATTTCTAAATGAAGACGTTCTTTAGTAACATCAGGTTATGGAATAAATTTTGTATCTCTAAATGTAGATGTCCGTCACTAACATAATGTTATGCTATAGAGTGTTTATTTGTCAGTAGAGATGTTCTTTTATGAGACAAGGTTATAGAATAAAATGTAGATCTCTGAATTAAGACTTTCTTTACCAACATAAGATTATACAATTAATTATATACCTCTAAATGACGATTTTTTTAGCTAAGATAAGGTTATAGAATAAACTAGATATACCTAAATGAAGACGTTCTTTACTAACATGAAATTATAGAATAAATTATATATTTTTAAAGGGAGATATTCTTTACTGACATAATTTATAGAATAAACTGTGTAGCTCTAAATATCTCTGAATGAAGACGTTATTTATTAACATATTGTTATAGAATAGACTGAACAGTTCTAGATTAAGACTTTTTTTAATAACATAAGGTTAAATAATAAGCTCTGTATCTTTAAATGAAGATGTCCTTTCCTAACATAAGTTTATACACTAAATTACGTCTCTCAATGAAGACGTTTTTACTAAAATTGGATTATAGAATAAACTGTGTACTTCTAAATAGAGATGGTGTTAACTAACACAAGGTTACACAGTAAATTTTATATATCTGAACGAAGACGTTCATTTCTAACATAAAGTTAGAGAAAAAATGTATACCTCTAAAAAATACACTGTATATCTCTAAATTAAAACGTTCTTTATTAACATAAGGTTACAGAATAAACTGTAAATTTCTAAATGGAGATCGTCTTTACTAACTAAATTATATATCTCTGAATGAAAACGCTGTTTACTAACATATGGTTATAGAAAACTGTATACTTCTAAATGAAGACGTTCTTTACTAACATAATATTATCCAATGAATTATATATCTGTAGATGTAGATTTTATTTCTAACATAAGGTTATAAAATAAATTCTATATCTCCAGATGAAGAAGTTCTTGAGAAAATAAGGTTGTAAAGTAAACTGTACACCTCTAAGTGACAACGAACTTTACTATCATAATGTTATACAACAAACTCTATATCTCTAAATGAAGAAGTTATTTACTAACACGGGGTTACACAATAAATTATATATCTCTAAATGAAGACATTTTTTACAAACATGGGATTGTAGAATAAATTATATATTTCTAAATGAAGACGTTCTTTATGAAAATAAGGTTATAGAATAAACAATATACCTCTAAATAGAGATGTTCTTTACTAAAATAAGGCTATAGAATAAAATGTATACTTTTAAATGGAGATGGTCTTTACTAACTAAATATTATATAGTAAATTATATATCTCTGACTGATAATGTTTTTTACTAAGATAAGGTTATAGAAAAACTTTATACCTCTAAATGAAGACGTTCTTTAGTAGTATAAGGTCATAGAATAAATTATATATCTTTACATGTATATGTTTTTCACTAACATAGGTTGATGGAATAAATTATATACCTCGAAATGAAGAAGTCCTTTACTAACATAAGTTTATATAATGCACTATATATCTCTAACTTTAGAACTTCTTTACTAATATAAGGTTATAGAATAAATTGTAAATATCAAAATGAAATCGTTCTTTACTAACAAAAGGTTATAGAATAAACTATATCTCTAAATGGAGATGTTTTTTTACCTACATACGGTTATAGATTGAACTGTAAATATTTAAATGGAAATGTTCTTTATTAAAATAATGTTACATAGTAAATTATATATCTCTAAATGTAGATGTTCTTACTAGCATATGGTTGTAGATTAAACTGTATACCTCTAAATGGAGGTATCCTTTACTAACAAGTTATGGAATAGACTGTATATCTCTAAATTAAGACGTTCTGTACTAACACAAGACTATTCAATCCATCATATATCTCTAATTCAATATGTTCTTTCTAACATAAGGTTATGGAATGAACTATATATATCTAAATGAAGACGTAGTTTACTAACAAAAGGTAATGGAATGAGCTGTGTATCTCAGAATGGAGAAGTTCCTTACTAACACAAGTTTACAGAATAAATTATATATCTCTAAATACATACGTTTTTCACTAACATAAGGTTATAGAATTAAATGTGTATCTCTAATTATCTTTTCTAACAGATAGTTATAGAATATACTATATATATTTATATTAAAACGTTCTTTATTAACAAAATGTTATACAATAAACTGTATATCTCTAAATGAATATGTTCTTTACTAACACAAGGTTATAGATAAGGTTACAGAATAAACTATATATGTCTAAATGGCGATCTTCTTTACTAACATATGGTTATGGAGTAAATTGCATAGATCTAAATTAAAACGTTCTTTAATAACATATGGTTATAGAATAAACTGAATTGCTGTCAATTTAAACATTCTTAAATAACATAAAGTTATACGTAAACTATATATCTTTAAATTAAGATGTTTTTTTACGAACATATAGTTACAGAATAAACTCTATATCTCAAAACTGAGATATTATTTACTAACATAAGATTATATAATAAACTGTATATCTCTAAATATATCTGAATGAAGACGTTTCTTAGTAACATAACGTTATGGCATAAACTGTTTTTCTCCAAATGAATATATTCATTACTGACATTATGTTATACAATAAACTCTATATCTCTAAATGAAGACGTTCTTTACTAACAATGGGATTATAGAATAAATTATATATTTGTAAATGTAGACGTCCTTTGTAACATAAGGTTATAGAATAAACTCTATATCCCTAAATGGCGAAATTCTTTACTAACATAAGATTATAGAACAAACTGTGTATCTCTAAATATCCCAGAATGAAGACTTTCTTTACTGACATAAGGTTATACAGTAAATTAAAACCTTCTTTTCTAACATAAGGTTATACAATAAACTATATATCTCGAAATGAATATGTTCCTTCTAACATAAGGTTATAGAATAAATTATATATATCTCAAGGAAGACGTTCTTTATTAACAGGGGATTATAGAATAGATTATATATCTCTAATTAAAGATGTTCTTTACTAACATCAGATTATAGAATAAACTGTGTTACTCTAAATATCCCTGAACGAAGACGTTCTTTACTAACATAAAGTTATACAGTAAATTATATATCCCTGAATGAAGACGTTCTTTACTAACATAAAGTTATACAGTAAATTATATATCCCTGAATGAAGACGTTCTTTACTAACATAAAGTTATACAGTAAATTATATATCTCTGAATGCAGATGTTCTTTACTAACATAAAATTATAGAATAAACTACATATCTTTAAATGGTAAAATTTTTGATTAACATAAGGTTATAAAATAAAGTGTATATCTAAATGGAGATGTTCTTTACAAACATAAGGTTTTACAATGAACTCTATATCTTTAAATGAAGATGTGTTTTACTAACATAAGGTTGTAAATTAAATTATACATCTCTAAATTACGATGTTTTTTTACCAACATAATGTTACAGAATAAACTAGATTCCTTTATATGGAGAAGTTCTTTGCTAAGATAAGGTTATAGGGTAAATTATATATCTATGAATGAATACATTCTTTACTGGTATATGGTTGTAGAATAAACTGTATATCTCTAAATGCAGATGTTCTTTACTAACAATATTATAGAAGAAGCTATGTATCTTTAAATGAATATGTTTCTAACTAGTATAGAGTTACACATATATATAAATGAAAGTTTTTCTTACTACCATAAAGTTATATAACAAACTATACCTCTTAATGAATATAAGCAGTATCACAGCCCTGTTAAAGTTTGTCTGAAACGATAGGTTGGATTTTCTTCTTAAATTGGTCATGTGTGGGTTATACAGATTAAGAGTTTTATTAGTTTGTAATAGAGATGAGAAGAAAAAAAAAACATTTCGTTATCAAACAGCTGTTCTGCTAGGCTTTCGAATGAGAAACTAAAAACTTATTATTATATAACAAAAAATAATTCGTTTTAATACAATTATAAACAGCAGGAAGAAAGAAAATATACAATTCAGGAAAAAGATTTTCATTTCATGGTATTAATGTAAAATATCCCAACGTGATATTCTAAAGACATCAGCTCCATTTATATCATAATATCTATGTAAATGTGGAATTTACACCTGTGCAAATGATTGTCTGTAACTACTGTGATGGACTTACAATATTTTACAGTCAGGCCTTGTAGGATGGCAGGTTACACTATGACAGTAGAGTCTAACTGTCACTTTATGTGACTGTCAGGTCTTGTAGGGTGATTCGATGGAAGTTAATTATTTCTTCAAGTGACTGTCACAACAGATGACATGGGTCTCCACACTATAAAATTATATCTTAACCATTTCTTCAAGTGACAGTTACATCTTGTAGGGTGATAATCCACAATATGATAGTAGAACTTATATTTTTCAAGTAACATTTATGAATGTTATTATACACTACTGGCAGGAGTAACTTGACACATGAGTAACAGGTAATTTTTCCTGAATGGTACACCTTATCTTGAACTAAACCTCTGAAAATGTAATTCAGGTTCCTGTAAATAACATCAGAAAACAAAAATTAAACAACAAGCTGCCAGAGGGCCAAATATACCAACTGAAAATGTTACAACCAAATAATCTTAGTATATACGTTCTTAACAATATACTACCAACAACCAATCCCCATTCAGTATATACCTACTTCTATAAACGTGTTTATTGTTAATAACCATGAAAATGAAACAAAGAGTAAGATTTCAAAAAGATTATGACAGCAGGTGCCCTCTATTGGCACAACTGTATGCCTGCGGACTCCCACCGCTAGAAACTTTGTTTCGATACCTGCGGTGAAAGAGCACAGTTAGCTCATTGTGTAACATTGTGCTTAATTACAAATAAATAGAGTTACGTCATCATCATGGGATATAGTTTAATATATAACTTTATACTAATAAAAAACATCTTTCATGTGGCCTTGTGCTTGATTACAAACAAACAATGACCACAAAGTAAGTACAACTACTTTATTTGAAAACAAAGTACTCTTTGTTATCGTTAAGATTATATATATACTTATCTCTTTAACAGATACAGTTTGGTTTAATCAATATGTTATCTTTATAAACGTACGTATTATTGTAGACTAGTGCTTTACAAAATTTAAATATTTATTAAAAGTAAATAAGAAATTTATCAACTTCCAAACCATCGTGGAAAAAAAATTGTTAAATTTTGTCAGTATAAATCCTGGCTTATCAACTACTTTACATTTACTCTGACTTATCAACTACTTTACATTTACTCTGACTTATCAACTACTTTACATTTACTCTGACTTATCAACTACTTTACATTTACTATGACTTAGCAACTACTTTACATTTACTATGACTTATCAACTACTTTACATTTACTATGACTTATCAACTACTTTACATTTACTATGACTTAGCAACTACTTTACATTTACTCTGACTTATCAACTACTTTACATTTACTATAACTAGCTTAACTACTTTACATTACCTCTGCTTTATCAACTACTTCACTTTGCTCTGACGTATCTACTACTTTACGTTGCCTCTGACTTATCAACTACTTTACGTTGCCTCTGACTTATCAACTACTTTTACATTCCTCTTGCTTATCAACTACTTTACATTCCTCTCACTTATCAACTACTTCACTTTGCCTCTGATTTATCAACTACTTTACATTTACTATGACTTATCAACTACTATACATTTATCTGACATCAACTACTTTACATTTACTATGACTTATCAACTACTTTACATTTATCTGACTTATCAACTACTTTACATTTACTATGACTTAGCAACTACTTTACATTTACTCTGACTTATCAACTACTTTACATTTACTATAACTTAGCAACTACTTTACATTACCTCTGCTTTATCAACTACTTCACTTTGCCTCTGACGTATCTACTACTTTACGTTGCCTCTGACTTATCAACTACTTTACGTTGCCTCTGACTTATCAACTACTTTACATTCCCTCTTACTTATCAACTACTTTACATTCCCTCTCACTTATCAACTACTTCACTTTGCCTCTGATTTATCAACTACTTTACATTTCCTCTAACTTCTGCACGAAGTATTTTTAGTAATCTTACAAAACTGGGTTATGGTAGTAAATATGAGT
This sequence comes from Tachypleus tridentatus, assembly GCF_004210375.1. NCBI lineage: Eukaryota > Metazoa > Arthropoda > Merostomata > Xiphosura > Limulidae > Tachypleus > Tachypleus tridentatus. The sequence goes on along the minus strand of NC_134829.1, from coordinate 44,126,942 downwards.
TACCGATAAAACACAAATGGATTTTGGCTGTTTTCTTGATCTTTTCTGTAAATATTCAAATCGATGTCATCAATATGGCACATGGAGCTGGCAAGTTGCCAAGTGTGAAATAGAAGTTAAGGTAAAGTAAAACTAAAAATCGAGATCTGCACGTGATGCAAAATCGGTCTTCATTGTGATCAAAACTCCGGTAAACAGTTCTGTCTTTGAAAACGTTTGAGATGCCTGATTCTCCTGTTTAATCTCACGTGCGAAGTTTAGTTCGTCGAATAAAAGGGAGATAATATATACTTTAAATGTTCTTATTTTGTGTAAGACTGGAAACAATCCATTAGTGTGTTTTTGTATGTAACTATAATAAGAAAACTATTATGTAGGGATAAGATAGATATTGATAAACCAAGATCTCAATCATCATGGTTTCTAATAGTTTTATGATAAGTATAACATATTATACAAAACAGAGGAATTACAGAATAATTCAAGAACCAAAACAAAAAACTGTAACTACTGTTATACTATAATACATATTTTTTATCTTAAATGTCTTTATTTTTCACAATATATTGTTTTTTTTCACTCACTTTTCATGCTTAAGGATAAACCTTACTGTTCAAAGGAATATCTTTAAGAGTCGATCCCACCATAAGGATTAGCTTCATAAATCTAACTTTTACTAGCTTTAGGTATAAGTGAATAATGCGTGTCTGTGACTTCTGTTTACCTACAAAGGTTATGTACCATCGTCCCTAATTTTAAACTGCCAACCAAAGGGAAGGCAACCGGTCGGCATCATCAATCGCCAATTCTAGGATGACCGTTTTACCAACGAATAGTGGGGTTGCTGTCAGATTATAACGCGCCCACTGTTGAAAGGACGAACATCACCAACTTCGGGTTTCGATCCCGCATTTCTCAATTTATGAGTTTAGCGCCGTAACAATAAGGCGAACAAACTACTTAGAGTTTTCCAAAGCACTCAAGTGATATAAATAACTTATGAAAAAATATATGTAATATTTTATACTAAATTAATAAAAACGTAATCCATTACCTATATTTGCAGCAATGAATTTCGAAGTCAGTCTAATACATTCCTGCAATATGGTAAAAGTACATAATATATATATTTATAATATCAGGTAACAAAACCTGTATTATGACCAATTTCTCATCTGCCCAAAATATTACATGGCTGTAATTATGTGTTTCTCATAATCGACCCAGGAAGATACAGGAATGTAATAATGGGTTTTTATAAGCAGTCCAGAATATTACAGGACGGTAATAATGGTTTTTTTATAAGCAGTCCAGAATATTACAGTACGGTAATAATGGTTTTTTTATAAGCAGTCCAGGATATTACAGGACTGTAATGATGGGTTACCTGTCATTGGCCAATGATATTACATGATAATGTCCATATGAACAAGAAAATCAATAACAAATATATTATAGTTTGTTTAAATATACACACACATCTCTTATATTACAGTTTGATTAAATACACACAGACATCCCATATTACAGATTGTTTAAATACACACAGACACGTCTCATATATTACAGTTTAAATACACACAGACACATCTCTTGTATTACAGTCTGTTTAAACACACACACATCTCTTATATTACAGTTCGTTTAAATACAGACATCTCATATTACAGTTTGTTTAAATACGCACAGACATCTCATATTATAGATTCTTTAAATACAAACAGACACATCTCTTGTAATACAGTTTCTTTAAATACACACACATCTCTTATAATACAGTTCGTTTAAATACGCACAGACATCTCATATTACAGATTGTTTAAATAAAAACAGACACATTTGTATTACAGTTTCTTTAAACACACACACATCTCTTATATTACAGTTCGTTTAAATACACACAGACATCTCATATTACAGATTGTTTAAATATAAACGGACACATCTCTTGTATTACAGTTTGTTTAAACACACACACATCTCTTATATTACAGTTTGTTTAAATACACACAGACATCTCATATTACACTTTGTTTAAATACACACAGACATCTCATATTACACTTTGTTTAAATACACACAGACATCTCATATTACAGTTTGTTTAAATACGCACAGACATCTCATATTACAGATTCTTTAAATACAAACAGACACATATCTTGTATTACAGTTTGTTTAAATACACACACACATATCTTGTATTACAGTTTGTTTAAATACACACACATCTCTTATATTACAGGTTTTTAAATACACACAGACATCTCATATTACACTTTGTTTAAATACACACAGACACATCTCTTGTATTACAGTTTGATTAAATACACACACATCTCTTATATTACAGTTTGTTTAAATATACACAGACCTCATATTACAGTTTGTTTCAATACACACAGACACATCTCTTATATTACAGGTTTTTAAATACACACAGACATCTCATATTACAGTTTGTTTAAATACACACACATCTCTTATATTAAAGGTTGTTTAAATACACACAGACATTTCTTATATTACAGGTTGTTTAAATACACACAGACATCTCATATTACAGTTTGTTTAAATACACACAGACATCTCTTATATTACACTTTGTTTAAATACACACAGACACATCTCTTGTATTACAGTTTGTTTAAATACACACACATCTCTTATATTACAGTTCGTTTAAATACACACAGACATCTAATATTACACTTTGTTTAAATACGCACAGACATCTCTTATATTACAGTTTGTTAAAATGCACACAGACACATCTCTTGTATTACAGTTTGTTTAAATACACACACACATCTCTTATATTACAGGTTGTTTAAATACACAGAGACATCTCATATTACATTTTGTTTAAATACACACAGACATCTCTTATATTACAGTTTGTTTAAATACACACAGACACATCTCTTGTATTACAGTTTGTTTAAATACACACAGACATCTCTTATATTACAGTTTGTTTAAATACACACAGACATCTCATATTACAGTTTGTTTAAATACACACAGACACATCTCTTATATTACACTTTGTTTAAATACACACAGACACATCTCTTGTAATACAGTTTGTTTAAATACACACAGACACATCTCTTGTATTACAGTTTGTTTAAATACACACAGACACATCTCTTATATTACACTTTGTTTAAATACACACACATCTCTTATATTACAGTTCGTTTAAATACACACAGACACATCTCTTATATTACACTTTGTTTAAATACACACACATCTCTTATATTACAGTTCGTTTAAATACACACAGACATCTCATATTACAGTTTGTTTAAATACACACAGACACATCTTTTATATTACACTTTGTTTAAATACACACAGACACATCTCTTGTATTACAGTTTGTTTAAATACACACACATCTCTTATATTACAGTTCGTTTAAATACACACAGACATCTCATATTACAGATTGTTTAAATATAAACGGACACATCTCTTGTATTACACTTTGTTTAAATACACACAGACACATCTCTTGTATTACAGTTTGTTTAAACACACACACATCTCTTATATTACAGTTCGTTTAAATACACAGAGACATCTCATATTACATTTTGTTTAAATACACACAGACATCTCTTATATTACAGTTTGTTTAAATACACACAGACACATCTCTTGTATTACAGTTTGTTTAAATACACACAGACATCTCTTATATTACAGTTTGTTAAAATACACACAGACATCTCATATTACAGTTTGTTTAAATACAAACAGACACATCTCTTATATTACACTTTGTTTAAATACACACAGACACATCTCTTGTAATACAGTTTGTTCAAATACACACACATCTCTTATATTACAGTTCGTTTAAATACACACAGACATCTCATATTACAGATTGTTTAAATATAACGGACACATCTCTTGTATTACACTTTGTTTAAATACACACAGACACATCTCTTGTATTACAGTTTGTTTAAACACACACACATCTCTTATATTACAGTTTGTTTAAATACACACAGACACATCTCTTGTATTACAGTTTGTTTAAATACACACAGACATCTCTTATATTACAGTTTGTTTAAATACACACAGACATCTCATATTACAGATTCTTTAAATACAAACAGACACATCTCTTGTATTACAGTTCGTTTAAATACACACACATCTCTTATATTACAGGTTTTTAAATACACACAGACATCTCATATTACAGTTTGTTTAAATACGCACAGACATCTCATATTTCAGTTTGTTTAAATACACACAGACACATCCTTGTATTACAGTTTGTTTAAATACACACACACATCTCTTATATTACAGTTCGTTTAAATACACACAGACATCTCATATTACACTTTGTTTAAATACACACAGACATCTCATATTACAGTTTGTTTAAATACGCACACACATCTCATATTACAGATTCTTTAAATACAAACAGACACATCTCTTGTATTACAGTTTGTTTAAACACACACACATCTCTTATATTACAGTTCGTTTAAATACACACACATCTCTTATATTACAGGTTGTTTAAGTACACACAGACATCTCATATTACAGTTCGTTTAAATACACACAGACATCTAATATTACACTTTGTTTAAATACGCACAGACATCTCTTATATTACAGTTTGTTAAAATGCACACAGACACATCTCTTGTATTACAGTTTGTTTAAATACACACACACATCTCTTATATTACAGGTTGTTTAAATGCACACAGACACATCTCTTGTATTACAGTTTGTTTAAATACACACAGACACATCTCTTGTATTACAGTTTGTTTAAATACACACAGACACATCTCTTGTATTACAGTTTGTTTAAATACACACAGACATCTCTTATATTACAGTTTGTTTAAATACACACAGACATCTCATATTACAGTTTGTTTAAATACAAACAGACACATCTCTTATATTACACTTTGTTTAAATACACACAGACACATCTCTTATATTACAGTTCGTTTAAATACACACAGACATCTCATATTACAGATTGTTTAAATATAAACGGACACATCTCTTGTATTACAGTTTGTTTAAACACACACACATCTCTTATATTACAGTTCGTTTAAATACACACAGACATCTCATATTACACTTTGTTTAAATACACACAGACATCTCATATTACAGTTTGTTTAAATACGCACAAGCATCTCATTACAGTTTGTTTAAATACACACAAACACATCTCTTGCATTACAGTTTGTTTAAATACACACAGACACATCTCTTGTATTACACTTTGTTTAAATACACATCTCTTATATTGCAGTTCGTTTAAATACACACAGACATCTCATATTACAGTTTGTTTAAATACACACACATCTCGTATTATAGTTTGTTTAAATACACACAGACATCTCATATCACACTTTGTTTAAATACACACAGACATCTCTTGTATTACAGTTTGTTTAAATACACTCAGACACCTCATATTACAGTTTGTTTAAATACACACAGACACCTCATATTACAGTTTGTTTAAATACACACAGACATCTCATATTACAGTTTGTTTAAATACACACACATCTCTTGTATTATAGTTTGTTTAAATACACACAGACATCTCATATCACACTTTGTTTAAATACCTACAGACATCTCTTGTATTACAGTTTGTTTAAATACACACAGACACCTCATATTACAGTTTGTTTAAATACACACAGACACCTCATATTACAGTTTGTTTAAATACACATAGACATCTCATATTACAGATTGTTTAAATACACACATACATCTCATATTATAGTTTGTTTAAATACACACAGACATCTCTTATATTACAGTTTGTTTAAATACACACAGACACATCTCTTATATTACAGTTTGTTTAAGTACACACAGACACATCTCTTGTATTACAGTTTGTTTAAACACACACACATCTCTTATATTACAGTTCGTTTAAATACACACACATCTCTTATATTACAGGTTGTTTAAGTACACACAGACATCTCATATTACAGTTCGTTTAAATACACACAGACATCTAATATTACACTTTGTTTAAATACGCACAGACATCTCTTATATTACAGTTTGTTAAAATGCACACAGACACATCTCTTGTATTACAGTTTGTTTAAATACACACACACATCTCTTATATTACAGGTTGTTTAAATGCACACAGACACATCTCTTGTATTACAGTTTGTTTAAATACACACAGACATCTCTTATATTACAGTTTGTTTAAATACACACAGACACATCTCTTGTATTACAGTTTGTTTAAATACACACAGACACATCTCTTGTATTACAGTTTGTTTAAATACACACAGACATCTCTTATATTACAGTTTGTTTAAATACACACAGACATCTCATATTACAGTTTGTTTAAATACAAACAGACACATCTCTTATATTACACTTTGTTTAAATACAGACAGACACATCTCTTATATTACAGTTCGTTTAAATACACACAGACATCTCATATAATACAGATTGTTTAAATATAAACGGACACATCTCTTGTATTACAGTTTGTTTAAACACACACACATCTCTTATATTACAGTTCGTTTAAATACACACAGACATCTCATATTACACTTTGTTTAAATACACACAGACATCTCATATTACACTTTGTTTAAATACACACAGACATCTCATATTACAGTTTGTTTAAATACGCACAAGCATCTCATTACAGTTTGTTTAAATACACACAAACACATCTCTTGCATTACAGTTTGTTTAAATACACACAGACACATCTCTTGTATTACACTTTGTTTAAATACACATCTCTTATATTGCAGTTCGTTTAAATACACACAGACATCTCATATTACAGTTTGTTTAAATACACACACATCTCTTGTATTATAGTTTGTTTAAATACACACAGACATCTCATATCACACTTTGTTTAAATACACACAGACATCTCTTGTATTACAGTTTGTTTAAATACACTCAGACACCTCATATTACAGTTTATTTAAATACACACAGACACCTCATATTACAGTTTGTTTAAATACACACAGACATCTCATATTACAGTTTGTTTAAATACACACACATCTCTTGTATTATAGTTTGTTTAAATACACACAGACATCTCATATCACACTTTGTTTAAATACACACAGACATCTCTTGTATTACAGTTTGTTTAAATACACACAGACACCTCATATTACAGTTTGTTTAAATACACACAGACACCTCATATTACAGTTTGTTTAAATACACATAGACATCTCATATTACAGATTGTTTAAATACACACAGACATCTCATATTATAGTTTGTTTAAATACACACAGACATCTCTTATTTTACAGTTTGTTTAAATACACACAGACACATCTCTTATATTACAGTTTGTTCAAGTACACAGAGACACATCTCTTATATTACAGTTTGTTTAAGTACACACAGACACATCTTTTGTATTACAGTTTATTTAAACACACACAGACATCTCTTGTATTACAGTTTGTTTAAGTACACACAGACACATCTCTTGTATTACAGTTTGTTTAAATACACACAGACACATCTCTTGTATTACAGTTTGTTTAAATACACACAGACATCTCTTATATTACAGTTTGTTTAAATACACACAGACATCTCATATTACAGTTTGTTTAAATACAAACAGACACATCTCTTATATTACACTTTGTTTAAATACACACAGACACATCTCTTATATTACAGTTCGTTTAAATACACACAGACATCTCATATTACAGATTGTTTAAATATAAACGGACACATCTCTTGTATTACAGTTTGTTTAAACACACACACATCTCTTATATTACAGTTCGTTTAAATACACACAGACATCTCATATTACACTTTGTTTAAATACACACAGACATCTCATATTACAGTTTGTTTAAATACGCACAAGCATCTCATTACAGTTTGTTTAAATACACACAAACACATCTCTTGCATTACAGTTTGTTTAAATACACACAGACACATCTCTTGTATTACACTTTGTTTAAATACACATCTCTTATATTGCAGTTCGTTTAAATACACACAGACATCTCATATTACAGTTTGTTTAAATACACACACATCTCTTGTATTATAGTTTGTTTAAATACACACAGACATCTCATATCACACTTTGTTTCAATACACACAGACATCTCTTGTATTACAGTTTGTTTAAATACACTCAGACACCTCATATTACAGTTTGTTTAAATACACACAGACACCTCATATTACAGTTTGTTTAAATACACACAGACATCTCATATTACAGTTTGTTTAAATACACACACATCTCTTGTATTATAGTTTGTTTAAATACACACAGACATCTCATATCACACTTTGTTTAAATACCTACAGACATCTCTTGTATTACAGTTTGTTTAAATACACACAGACACCTCATATTACAGTTTGTTTAAATACACACAGACACCTCATATTACAGTTTGTTTAAATACACATAGACATCTCATATTACAGATTGTTTAAATACACACATACATCTCATATTACAGTTTGTTTAAATACACACAGACACATCTCTTATATTACAGTTTGTTTAAGTACACACAGACACATCTCTTGTATTACAGTTTGTTTAAACACACACACATCTCTTATATTACAGTTCGTTTAAATACACACACATCTCTTATATTACAGGTTGTTTAAGTACACACAGACATCTCATATTACAGTTCGTTTAAATACACACAGACATCTAATATTACACTTTGTTTAAATACGCACAGACATCTCTTATATTACAGTTTGTTAAAATGCACACAGACACATCTCTTGTATTACAGTTTGTTTAAATACACACACACATCTCTTATATTACAGGTTGTTTAAATGCACACAGACACATCTCTTGTATTACAGTTTGTTTAAATACACACAGACATCTCTTATATTACAGTTTGTTTAAATACACACAGACACATCTCTTGTATTACAGTTTGTTTAAATACACACAGACACATCTCTTGTATTACAGTTTGTTTAAATACACACAGACATCTCTTATATTACAGTTTGTTTAAATACACACAGACATCTCATATTACAGTTTGTTTAAATACAAACAGACACATCTCTTATATTACACTTTGTTTAAATACAGACAGACACATCTCTTATATTACAGTTCGTTTAAATACACACAGACATCTCATATTACAGTTCGTTTAAATACACACAGACATCTAATATTACACTTTGTTTAAATACGCACAGACATCTCTTATATTACAGTTTGTTAAAATGCACACAGACACATCTCTTGTATTACAGTTTGTTTAAATACACACACACATCTCTTATATTACAGGTTGTTTAAATGCACACAGACACATCTCTTGTATTACAGTTTGTTTAAATACACACAGACATCTCTTATATTACAGTTTGTTTAAATACACACAGACACATCTCTTGTATTACAGTTTGTTTAAACACACACACATCTCTTATATTGCAGTTCGTTTAAATACACACAGACATCTCATATTACAGTTTGTTTAAATACACACACATCTCTTGTATTATAGTTTGTTTAAATACACACAGACATCTCATATCACACTTTGTTTAAATACACACAGACATCTCTTGTATTACAGTTTGTTTAAATACACTCAGACACCTCATATTACAGTTTGTTTAAATACACACAGACACCTCATATTACAGTTTGTTTAAATACACACAGACATCTCATATTACAGTTTGTTTAAATACACACACATCTCTTGTATTATAGTTTGTTTAAATACACACAGACATCTCATATTACAGTTTGTTTAAATACACACAGACATCTCTTATATTACACTTTGTTTAAATACACACAGACACATCTCTTGTATTACAGTTTGTTTAAACACACACACATCTCTTATATTACAGTTCGTTTAAATACACAGAGACATCTCATATTACATTTTGTTTAAATACACACAGACATCTCTTATATTACAGTTTGTTTAAATACACACAGACACATCTCTTGTATTACAGTTTGTTTAAATACACACAGACATCTCTTATATTACAGTTTGTTAAAATACACACAGACATCTCATATTACAGTTTGTTTAAATACAAACAGACACATCTCTTATATTACACTTTGTTTAAATACACACAGACACATCTCTTGTAATACAGTTTGTTTAAATACACACACATCTCTTATATTACAGTTCGTTTAAATACACACAGACATCTCATATTACAGATTGTTTAAATATAACGGACACATCTCTTGTATTACACTTTGTTTAAATACACACAGACACATCTCTTGTATTACAGTTTGTTTAAACACACACACATCTCTTATATTACAGTTTGTTTAAATACACACAGACACATCTCTTGTATTACAGTTTGTTTAAATACACACAGACATCTCTTATATTACAGTTTGTTTAAATACACACAGACATCTCATATTACAGATTCTTTAAATACAAACAGACACATCTCTTGTATTACAGTTCGTTTAAATACACACACATCTCTTATATTACAGGTTTTTAAATACACACAGACATCTCATATTACAGTTTGTTTAAATACGCACAGACATCTCATATTTCAGTTTGTTTAAATACACACAGACACATCCTTGTATTACAGTTTGTTTAAATACACACACACATCTCTTATATTACAGTTCGTTTAAATACACACAGACATCTCATATTACACTTTGTTTAAATACACACAGACATCTCATATTACAGTTTGTTTAAATACGCACACACATCTCATATTACAGATTCTTTAAATACAAACAGACACATCTCTTGTATTACAGTTTGTTTAAACACACACACATCTCTTATATTACAGTTCGTTTAAATACACACACATCTCTTATATTACAGGTTGTTTAAGTACACACAGACATCTCATATTACAGTTCGTTTAAATACACACAGACATCTAATATTACACTTTGTTTAAATACGCACAGACATCTCTTATATTACAGTTTGTTAAAATGCACACAGACACATCTCTTGTATTACAGTTTGTTTAAATACACACAGACACATCTCTTGTATTACAGTTTGTTTAAATACACACAGACACATCTCTTGTATTACAGTTTGTTTAAATACACACAGACATCTCTTATATTACAGTTTGTTTAAATACACACAGACATCTCATATTACAGTTTGTTTAAATACAAACAGACACATCTCTTATATTACACTTTGTTTAAATACACACAGACACATCTCTTATATTACAGTTCGTTTAAATACACACAGACATCTCATATTACAGATTGTTTAAATATAAACGGACACATCTCTTGTATTACAGTTTGTTTAAACACACACACATCTCTTATATTACAGTTCGTTTAAATACACACAGACATCTCATATTACACTTTGTTTAAATACACACAGACATCTCATATTACAGTTTGTTTAAATACGCACAAGCATCTCATTACAGTTTGTTTAAATACACACAAACACATCTCTTGCATTACAGTTTGTTTAAATACACACAGACACATCTCTTGTATTACACTTTGTTTAAATACACATCTCTTATATTGCAGTTCGTTTAAATACACACAGACATCTCATATTACAGTTTGTTTAAATACACACACATCTCGTATTATAGTTTGTTTAAATACACACAGACATCTCATATCACACTTTGTTTAAATACACACAGACATCTCTTGTATTACAGTTTGTTTAAATACACTCAGACACCTCATATTACAGTTTGTTTAAATACACACAGACACCTCATATTACAGTTTGTTTAAATACACACAGACATCTCATATTACAGTTTGTTTAAATACACACACATCTCTTGTATTATAGTTTGTTTAAATACACACAGACATCTCATATCACACTTTGTTTAAATACCTACAGACATCTCTTGTATTACAGTTTGTTTAAATACACACAGACACCTCATATTACAGTTTGTTTAAATACACACAGACACCTCATATTACAGTTTGTTTAAATACACATAGACATCTCATATTACAGATTGTTTAAATACACACATACATCTCATATTATAGTTTGTTTAAATACACACAGACATCTCTTATATTACAGTTTGTTTAAATACACACAGACACATCTCTTATATTACAGTTTGTTTAAGTACACACAGACACATCTCTTGTATTACAGTTTGTTTAAACACACACACATCTCTTATATTACAGTTCGTTTAAATACACACACATCTCTTATATTACAGGTTGTTTAAGTACACACAGACATCTCATATTACAGTTCGTTTAAATACACACAGACATCTAATATTACACTTTGTTTAAATACGCACAGACATCTCTTATATTACAGTTTGTTAAAATGCACACAGACACATCTCTTGTATTACAGTTTGTTTAAATACACACACACATCTCTTATATTACAGGTTGTTTAAATGCACACAGACACATCTCTTGTATTACAGTTTGTTTAAATACACACAGACATCTCTTATATTACAGTTTGTTTAAATACACACAGACACATCTCTTGTATTACAGTTTGTTTAAATACACACAGACACATCTCTTGTATTACAGTTTGTTTAAATACACACAGACATCTCTTATATTACAGTTTGTTTAAATACACACAGACATCTCATATTACAGTTTGTTTAAATACAAACAGACACATCTCTTATATTACACTTTGTTTAAATACAGACAGACACATCTCTTATATTACAGTTCGTTTAAATACACACAGACATCTCATATTACAGATTGTTTAAATATAAACGGACACATCTCTTGTATTACAGTTTGTTTAAACACACACACATCTCTTATATTACAGTTCGTTTAAATACACACAGACATCTCATATTACACTTTGTTTAAATACACACAGACATCTCATATTACACTTTGTTTAAATACACACAGACATCTCATATTACAGTTTGTTTAAATACGCACAAGCATCTCATTACAGTTTGTTTAAATACACACAAACACATCTCTTGCATTACAGTTTGTTTAAATACACACAGACACATCTCTTGTATTACAGTTTGTTTAAATACACACAGACATCTCTTATATTACAGTTTGTTTAAATACACACAGACACATCTCTTGTATTACAGTTTGTTTAAATACACACAGACACATCTCTTGTATTACAGTTTGTTTAAATACACACAGACATCTCTTATATTACAGTTTGTTTAAATACACACAGACATCTCATATTACAGTTTGTTTAAATACAAACAGACACATCTCTTATATTACACTTTGTTTAAATACAGACAGACACATCTCTTATATTACAGTTCGTTTAAATACACACAGACATCTCATATTACAGTTCGTTTAAATACACACAGACATCTAATATTACACTTTGTTTAAATACGCACAGACATCTCTTATATTACAGTTTGTTAAAATGCACACAGACACATCTCTTGTATTACAGTTTGTTTAAATACACACACACATCTCTTATATTACAGGTTGTTTAAATGCACACAGACACATCTCTTGTATTACAGTTTGTTTAAATACACACAGACATCTCTTATATTACAGTTTGTTTAAATACACACAGACACATCTCTTGTATTACAGTTTGTTTAAACACACACACATCTCTTATATTGCAGTTCGTTTAAATACACACAGACATCTCATATTACAGTTTGTTTAAATACACACACATCTCTTGTATTATAGTTTGTTTAAATACACACAGACATCTCATATCACACTTTGTTTAAATACACACAGACATCTCTTGTATTACAGTTTGTTTAAATACACACAGACACCTCATATTACAGTTTGTTTAAATACACACAGACACCTCATATTACAGTTTGTTTAAATACACATAGACATCTCATATTACAGATTGTTTAAATACACACAGACATCTCATATTATAGTTTGTTTAAATACACACAGACATCTCTTATATTACAGTTTGTTTAAATACACACAGACACATCTCTTATATTACAGTTTGTTCAAGTACACAGAGACACATCTCTTATATTACAGTTTGTTTAAGTACACACAGACACATCTCTTGTATTACAGTTTATTTAAACACACACAGACATCTCTTGTATTACAGTTTGTTTAAGTACACACAGACACATCTCTTGTATTACAGTTTGTTTAAATACACACAGACACATCTCTTGTATTACAGTTTGTTTAAGTACACACAGACACATCTCTTTAGCGTTTCATTATGAAGTAGATTTTGAAATTATAGTTGAATATAATACCGGTATTTCTTACCTTTCTTTACCATTAAACCATCTTCCTCGGAATTACCGATGGAGTTCGTCAGATTTTTAACTTGTTGTTTTCCCAACTAATTATCCACGACATTGTAAATGTTTTCATGACATTGTTCATTACAAGATTCGTGGTAATAAATGAGTTAAACATAAACTATCGTCAATGTTCCAATTAATCTCCCTAATCACTCTTGGATATTTTGTACAGAAAATGTCTGATTTCACATATTTTGGCGAGATTTCTACGGTGACTGTTATAACAAGAAAGGACATAAAATTATTCAATATGTGGACCCCACTGATAATAAACAAGTTGGTAACTTGAGGGCTAAAATCTTTATAAGATTCCGAAGGAAAACCGTTTCTTTAACATTGACTCAGCTGATCTAATAAGATCCAACTTCGCTCGAAACTGCTAATCTAACCTGGTCGTGGCAAAACTTTTCTTACGTATTGTAATCTTATACGAATTGGTTCCACAGTTTACTTAAACGAAAGGAACAGAAAACCTAAATGTTAAATTTAGCCACATAGCTCGTTTGCAACCAAAATAAAGTGTATGTGTGTGAATTAAAAATAAGCTAATATGTTATTACTACTTTTAGGATTTCCTGACGAAATGGGTATTCTTAAAGAAAGGAAATATTTTACCCGTATTTATGTAAAATATTAATTTTGTTTTTTAGTACCTGAATACTCTGGGAGCTCTTATCTATCTCGTTTTTTCAAGATCGATCTTTCAATTATTAAAGCATCCAATTTAACATGATGCTTAACAACTTAGTCACTTTAGACTAAATCAAACATACCTTCTTTATAGAACACGAGATCTAGTAACATTACACTTTACAGTGTATACTCATAAAAGTGAACGTGTTCAAAGACGTGACGTTTCGCCCCCCCCCCTCCAGTGGCACAGCGGAACGTCTGAGGACTTACAATGGTAGAAACTGAGTTTTGATACACGTGGTGGGCAGAACACAGATCGCTCTGTGCATCGCTACAAACTAGTTACATGACATTTCATAATTCAGTATTTGTGTTCGAGTGTCATTTTTTTAGAACAGTTCATATTGAACATTGTTATGTCTAAGTGACGGCACAGAAATTGCTGGAGCAATCCTATCAGTACAAGTACAACTGCTTGCTCTTACTAGCGTCGTCCCCCGCCAGTACAGCGGTATGTCTCCGGATTTACAACGCTAAAATCAGGGGTTCGATTCCCCTCGGTGGGCTGAGCAGATAGCCCTTTGTGGCTTTGCTATACGAAAAACACAAACACACTTACTAGCGTCGAGACCCGGCATGGCCAGGTAGTTAAGACACTCGACTCGTAATCCGAAGATCGTGGGTTCGAATCTACGTCGCACCAAACATGCTTGCCCTTGAAACCGTGAGGCGTTATAATGTTACGATAAATCCAACTATTTGTTGGTATAAAAGAGTAGCCCAAGAGTTGGCGGTGGGTGGTGATGACTAGCTTCCTTCCCCCTAATTTTACACTGCTAAATTAGGGACGGCTAGCGCAGATAGCCTTCATGTAGCTTTGCCCGAAATTCAAAACAAACCAAACGAAACTTACTGGCATCAATCTAGTTGGATTTAAATAACAGTGACCTGAAAAATAAGGATCGTTGGATGATCCTTCACTGCGTATTGGATGAAAATTTAATATCTTACATCAATGTATGTAAAGTAATCTTATTTATCGTCTGATTCATATAGACGTTATTCGTCATGATGTAATAGCATTTAAGTAGCTCATTAGTCCAAATATATCAAAGTTGTATATCTTTTGACTAAATGTATTAACTCTGCTTAGCTTTAGTTCAAATATATTAAATTTAGTAAAAATGTTTAAGTCTGTTTATCTTTAATCCAAATATATCAAATCTTCCCCCAATAGCACAGTGGAATGTATCTGAATTTACAACGCTAAAATCGAGGTTTCGATACCCGTGGTGAGCAGAGCACAGTTACCCATTGTGTAGCTTTGTGCTTAACGACAAATAAACAATATTTCTGTATTTCTATAGTCCAAGTACATAAAATCTGAATATTTTTAGTCAAAATGTATTAAGTCTGTGTATCTTTAGTCCAAATGTATCAAATCTGTATTTCTTTCGTCAAAGTTTCGCAAATTCGTATATATTTAGTCCAGATCTATTATGTCTGTGTATCTTTACCCAGAATGTATCAACTTCGAACATATAACATTTTTATATCTTTAGTACAAATGTATTAAACTTGGATGTGTTGATACAAATATTATAAATCTATATACCTTATCCGAAATATATAACATTTTTATATCTTTAGTACAAATGTATTAAATTTGGATGTGTTGGTACAAGTGTTATAAATCTACATACCTTATCTGAACATATAGTATTTTTTATATCTTTAGTACAAATGTATTAAGTTTGGATGTGTTGGTACAAGTGTTATAAATCTACATACCTTATCTGAACATATAGTATTTTTATATCTTTAGTACAAATGTATTAAGTTTGGATGTGTTGGTGCAAATATTATAAATCTATACCTTATTCGAACATATAGTATTTTTATATCCTTAGTCC